>NW_027194134.1:0-48485 GCF_032444005.1 Ranitomeya imitator
AATGGTCTCTAATGAGACACATTTTGTACGTGTTGAGTTCCACGTGGGCAAGGAGAAAAAGTCAGCCACCTTGTACAAATGCAGCAGTACTGCTGTACAAGGTGGCTGTTATACATAGAAACACCTGTGGGTGGGGGGCAGGCTCCCTTCAATTTCAGTTCATGTGCCTGCGTGGCGTTTGCAGGTCACGTTGCAAGCTACACAGCAGGGGAACAGCTGGCGTTGCTGAACCCCACTGACACATTGACTGGTGTTTTTCTCTGTGCAGATTGCATGGCCGGGCAAAAACTAGCGGTGTTAGAGCCCAGGGTCAGCAGGAGGAGGAGGAGAGGAGCAAAGTGTAGGCCGAAGCCTGCACTGGTGGCAGCTTTTGGTCGGTTGTGCCAGCGTGGCTTGTGCTGGACACGATGCCGGCTACACAGCGGGGGAACAGCTGGCGGTGCTGAACCCCACTAACACATTGGCTGGTGTTTTTCTCTGTGCAGCTAGCATTTCCGGGCAAAAACTAGCGGTGTTAGAGCCCAGGGTCAGCAGGAGGAGGAGAGGAGCAGAGTGTAGACCGAAGCCTAGTTGAACCAATTTCAAAGGTTACCTTTAACCCCCCCTCAGGTGTTACAAAGTACAAGAGCCACTCCTTCTGCAGCATTAATGCTGCACAAGTAAAAGGTTGCTCTATTAATTTGTCTACTTGCACAAGCTGAATGCAACACGTACACTATTTAGCCCATTATACTGTTAAACAGTAGTGGAGGCGTGACTTGTCTTTTTAAAGAAAAGCAGCACAGGTGTCGAAAACAACACCTTTTTGCATGGGCGCAGCTTCCTGAGCGTTGTTAGTTGCTGTACAGGAGTCTGCGCTCTTGTGATCCTTTGGCCATGCGCTGTGAGCGCTTCCTGTCTTATGACCTCATTTCATGTTGGCCGTTGCGGTTAGCGGTGGACATGAATCCCAGACCCACAGTGTGTTTTCAAAAAATCACACTGCGTGGCTGGGATTCGTGGCCTTGTGCAGTAAATATGTTTGACGCTCACACATGTCCTTACACCTGCTTCAGACTGGGCGGCCTCATCTGATCCCTTATCGCCTGCCGCGGCCATGAGGACACCAAGTCTGAAGAAGGCGGAAGGAGATGAGTGAACACAGGCAAACATATGCACTGCACATGCCCATCAATCACACCCTCGCTGTCCAAAAAAATAAGACACCGAGGGGCGTTGTTTCGAGCAGGGGAGATGCACAGGCGCAGCCAGCTAACCAATGATGTCAAAAGACGGGCAGCGCTAACAAGGGTGGTGCTGCGTGTCATTACAAAGGAAAGTCACACCTCAGGGACATTGTAATGGTCTCTAATGAGACACATTTTGTACGTGTTGAGTTCCACGTGGGCAAGGAGAAAAAGTCAGCCACCTTGTACAAATGCAGCAGTACTGCTGTACAAGGTGGCTGTTATACATAGAAACACCTGGGGGTGGGGGGCAGGCTCCCTTCAATTTCAGTTCATGTGCCTGCGTGGCGTTTGCAGGTCACGTTGCAAGCTACACAGCAGGGGAACAGCTGGCGTTGCTGAACCCCACTGACACATTGACTGGTGTTTTTCTCTGTGCAGATTGCATGTCCAGGCAAAAACTAGCGGTGTTAGAGCCCAGGGTCAGCAGGAGGAGGAGGAGAGGAGCAAAGTGTAGGCCAAAGCCTGCACTGGTGGCAGCTTTTGGTCATTTGTGCCAGCGTGGCTTGTGCTGGACACGATGCCGGCTACACAGCGGGGGAACAGCTGGCGGTGCTGAACCCCACTAACACATTGGCTGGTGTTTTTCTCTGTGCAGCTAGCATTTCCGGGCAAAAACTAGCGGTGTTTGAGCCCAGGGTCAGCAGGAGGAGGAGAGGAGCAAAGTGTAGGCCGAAGCCTGCACTGGTGGCAGCTTTTGGTCGGTTGTGCCAGCGTGGCTTGTGCTGGACACGATGCCGGCTACACAGCGGGGGAACAGCTGGCGGTGCTGAACCCCACTAACACATTGGCTGGTGTTTTTCTCTGTGCAGCTAGCATTTCCGGGCAAAAACTAGCGGTGTTTGAGCCCAGGGTCAGCAGGAGGAGGAGAGGAGCAAAGTGTAGGCCGAAGCCTGCACTGGTGGCAGCTTTTGGTCGGTTGTGCCAGCGTGGCTTGTGCTGGACACGATGCCGGCTACACAGCGGGGGAACAGGTGGCGGTGCTGAACCCCACTAACACATTGGCTGGTGTTTTTCTCTGTGCAGCTAGCATTTCCGGGCAAAAACTAGCGTTGTTAGAGCCCAGGGTCAGCAGAAGGAGGAGAGGAGCAGAGTGTAGGCCGAAGCCTAGTTGAACCAATTTCAAAGGTTACCTTTAACCCCCCCTCAGGTGTTACAAAGTACAAGAGCCACTCCTTCTGCAGCATTAATGCTGCACAAGTAAAAGGTTGCTCTATTAATTTGTCTACTTGCACAAGCTGAATGCAACACGTACACTATTTAGCCCATTATACTGTTAAACAGTAGTGGAGGCGTGACTTGTCTTTTTAAAGAAAAGCAGCACAGGTGTCGAAAACAACACCTTTTTGCATGGGCGCAGCTTCCTGAGCGTTGTTAGTTGCTGTACAGGAGTCTGCACTCTTGTGATCCTTTGGCCATGCGCTGTGAGCGCTTCCTGTCTTATTACCTCATTTCATGTTGGCCGTTGCGGTTAGCGATGGACATGAATCCCAGACCCACAGTGTGTTTTTAAAAAAATCACACTGCGGTGCTGGGATTCGTGCCCTGGTGCACTAAATATGTTTGCCGCTCACACATGTCCTTACACCTGCTTCAGACTGGGCGGCCTAATCTGATCCCTTATCGCATGCCGCGGCCATGAGGACACCCAGTCTGAAGAAGGCGGAAGGAGGTGACTTAAAACAGGCGAACATATGCACTGCACATGCCCATCAATAACACCCTCGCATCCAAAATATGAGACAACGAGGGGCGTTGTGTCGGGCAGGGCGGACGCACAGGCACAGGCAGCCAACCAATGATGTCAGAAGACGGGCAGCGCTAACAATGGGGGTGCTGCGTGTCATTAAAAAGGAAAGTCATACCTCAGGGACATTAGCATTGGTCTCTAATGAGACACATTTTGTACGTGTTGAGTTCCACGTGGGCAAGGAGAAAACATCAGCCACCTTGTACAAATGCAGCAGTACTGCTGTACAAGGTGGCTGTTATACATAGAAACACCTGGGGGTGGGGGGCAGGCTCCCTTCAATTTCAGTTCATGTGCCTGCGTGGCGTTTGCAGGTCACGTTGCAAGCTACACAGCAGGGGAACAGCTGGCGTTGCTGAACCCCACTGACACATTGACTGGTGTTTTTCTCTGTGCAGATTGCATGTCCGGGCAAAAACTAGCGGTGTTAGAGCCCAGGGTCAGCAGGAGGAGGAGGAGAGGAGCAAAGTGTAGGCCGAAGCCTGCACTGGTGGCAGCTTTTGGTCGGTTGTGCCAGCGTGGCTTGTGCTGGACACGATGCAAGCTACACAGCAGGGAAACAGCTGGCGTTGCTGAACCCCACTAACACATTGGCTGGTGTTTTTCTCTGTGCAGCTAGCAGTTCCGGGCAAAAACTAGCGGTGTTAGAGCCCAGGGTCAGCAGGAGGAGGAAGAGAGGAGCAAAGTGTAGGCCGAAGCCTGCACTGGTGGCAGCTTTTGGTCGGTTGTGCCAGCGTGGCTTGTGCTGGACACGATGCAAGCTACACAGCAGGGAAACAGCTGGCGTTGCTGAACCCCACTAACACATTGGCTGGTGTTTTTCTCTGTGCAGCTAGCAGTTCCGGGCAAAAACTAGCGGTGTTTGAGCCCAGGGTCAGCAGGAGGAGGAGAGGAGCAAAGTGTAGGCCGAAGCCTGCACTGGTGGAAGCTTTTGGTCGGTTGTGCCAGCGTGGCTTGTGCTGGACACGATGCCGACTACACAGCAGGGGAACAGCTGGCGGTGCTGAACCCCACTGACACATCACCTAGTGTTTTTTCTGTGTAGACAACACTTCCAGGTGTCAACTGACAGTGTTGAAACCCAGGGAATCAAAGAGGAGCAGAGTGTAGGCCGAAGCCTGCAGTGGAGCAAGTTGAAAGGGAACCTTTAACCCCCCCCCCCAGGCATTTGTTGCTGAAAGAGCCATCTTGTACAGCAGTAATACTGCACATGGAAAATGGTGGCTCCGAAAATTATGCTCCTTGCAAACGCTGAAGTACACACTCATATAATGTGTCCCCTCACACCGTCAAACCATCCCGGAAGTGGGACTTTCCTTTGTAATGTGACACAGCACAGCCGTCATTCCAACCCCCTTGGTGCCGTGCGCCACCTCCTCAACGTTGTTTGGTTCTGTCACGGAGCCCGCGCTGTAATGTTATCCCTTGGCCATGCACAGTTAGCGGTGCCCGTCTTCTGACATCATTTAGGTGTCAGGCTGGCAGTGCCTGTGCGTCAAAGCTGCCCGAGATCCAACCTTGCAGTGTCATCAAATGTAATCCCACTGCGGGCCAGGGATCCATGGGCATGCGCAGTGCATATCATCGCCTCTCACTCACCTCCTTCATGCTTCTTCAGACTGTGCGGCGTCACGGCCGTGGCATGCTATTAGGGATCAGCTGACGCCGCCTAGTCTGAAGAAGCATGAAGAAGGGGAATGAGAGGCTAGTATATGCACTGCGCATGGCCATGGATACCAGGCCCACTGTGGGATCACATTAGACGACACTGCGAGGTGGGATTTCGGGCAGCGTGGACGCACAGGCGCAGCCAGGACGACAACAAATGATGTCAGAGGACGGGCAGTGCAAACTGTGCATGGCCAAGGGATAACATAACAGTGCAGGGTCCATGACGGAATCAAACAACGCTAAGGAGGCAGCGCACGGTGCCAAGGGGGTAGCAATGACGGCTGTGCTGCGTCACATTACAAAGGAAAGTCCCACCTCTGGGACGGTTGGACGGTGTGAGGGGACACATTACATGAGTGTGTAGTTCAGCGTTTCCAAGGAGCATAATTTCAAGAGCGACCTTTCCCTTGTGCAGGATTAGTGCTGCACATGGTGGCTCTTTCAGTAACAAACGCCTAGGGGGGGGGGACAGGTCCCCTTACATTTTAGTTGTGCCAGCGTGGCGGTCGCATGACACGTTGCCGGATACACAGCTGGGGATCAGCTGACGTTACTGAACCCCAATAACAGAGGAGCGACTGTTGACTGTGCACACAGCACTTCCAGGCACCAACTGGCGGTGTTAGAGCCCAGGGACAGCAGGAGGAGCAGATTGGAGGTATTACCACACACACAGCTGGGGATCAGCTGACGTTACTGAACCCCAATAACAGAGGAGCGACTGTTGACTGTGCACACAGCACTTCCAGGCACCAACTGGCGGTGTTAGAGCCCAGGGACAGCAGGAGGAGCAGATTGGAGGTATTACCGCACACACAGCTGGGGATCAGCTGACGTTACTGAACCCCAATAACAGAGGAGCGACTGTTGACTGTGCACACAGCACTTCCAGGCACCAACTGGCGGTGTTAGAGCCCAGGGACAGCAGGAGGAGCAGAGGAACAGAGTGTAGGCCGAAGCCTGATTGGAGCAAGTTGAAAGGGAACCTTTAACCCCCCCCCCAAGACGTTTGTAGCTGAAAGAGCCATCTTGTGCAGCGCTAAGGATGCAAAAGGAAAAGGTTGCTCTTTTAATTATGCTCCTTGCAAACACAGAAGTAAACACTAAAAATGTGTCCCCTTATACCGTTAAACCGTCACGGAGGTGCGAATTTCCTTCGTAATGGGACACAGCACAGCTGTCATTCCTATCCACTTGGTGCCATGTGCTGCCTCCTCAGCGTTGTTTTAAACTGTCACGGAGCCTGCGCTGTTCTGTTATCCCTTGGCCATGCCCAATTAGCGCTGCCTGTCTTCTGACATAATTTGGTGTCAGGCTGTCAGTGCCTGTGCGTCCACGCTGCTCCAGATCCCACCTCGCAGTCTCGTCTAACGTAATCCCACTGCGGGCCTTGGATCCATGGGCATGCACAGTGCATATCCTCGACTCTCACTCCCCTTCTTCCCTCTTCTTCAGACTGTGCGTTGTCACGGCCGTGGCATGCTATTAGGGATCAGCTGACGGCGCACAGTCTAAAGAAGGCGGAGGGAAATGAGCGAGAGCCCGAGGGGAAGATATGCACTGCGCATGCCCATGGATCCCAGGCCCGCAGTGTGACTCAAGCAGAAGACACTGCGAGGCGGGATCTATGGCAGCGCGGCCGCACAGGCGCAGCCAGCCTGACACCAAATTATGTCAGAAGACAGGCAGCGCAAATAGGGCATGGCCAAGGGATAACAGAACAGCGCAGGCTCCGTGACAGCTTAAAACAACGCTGAGGAGGCAGCACATGGCACCAAGGGGGTAGGAATGACAGCTGTGCTGCGTCACATTACGAAGGAAAGTCCCAGCTCTGGGACGGTATAACGGTATCAGTGAACACATTTTATAAGTGTTAAGTTCTGCGTGTGCAAGGAGCCCAAAAAAAATAGCTACCTTTTCCTTGTGCAGCATTACTGCTGCACAAGATGGCTCTTTCAGTAACAAACGACGGGGGGGGGGGGGGGCAGGTTCCCTTACATTCAGGTTGTTGTGCCAGCGTAGCGGTCGCAGGACACATTGCCGGCTACACAGCTGGGGATCAGCTGACGTTACTGAAACCCAATAACACTGGGTCGTATGTTTTGACTGTGCAGCCTGCACTTCTGAGCCGCAACTGGTGGTGTTGGAGCCCAGGAATAGCATTTCAGGTGGTAGAAAGATGAACACAGCAGAAGACATGGATGACACCCAATTAATTAATCAGGCAGAGGAGTGGCAAATTCCTGCGAGATCCATGCCTGGTTCATTTTCAGGAAAGTAAGCCGGTCAACGTTATCGGAGGATAGTCGCATGCGACGGTCTGTTAGTACACCACCTGCGGCACTAAAGACACGTTCCGATAAGACACTAGCCGCAGGGCAAGCCAGCACCTCCAATGCATACTGACTTAGCTCTGGCCATGTATCCAGCTTAGAGACCCAAAACTTGAACGGGGAAGAGCCGTCGGGGAGTACAGTAAGAGGGCAAGCCATGTAGTCTGTCACCATCTGACGGAACCGTTGCCTCCTGCTGACTGGAGCCGCCGGTGATGGTGTAGACATTTGGGGCGGGCACACAAAAGTGTGCCAGAGTTGTGCCATACTCGGCTTGCCTTGGGCAGAGGCACTGCTTCTGCTCCCTCTTTGGGCAGAGCCTCCCCCACTGCCTCGACGCACTGAGCTGCTTTGTAAAGCACTAGCAGCACTCCTCTCAGTTGGACAGGAGAAGATGATGGAATTCACCAGTGTGTCGTGGTACTCCCGCAATTTACGCTCCCGGGTCAACGCAGGGATGAGGTTTTGGACGTTGTCCCGGTAGCGAGGATCGAGGAGGGTGAACACCCAATAATCAGGCATGTTGAGAATGTGGTCGATGCGGCGGTCATTTCTCAGGCACTGCAGCATAAAATCCACCATGTGCTGCAGAGTGCCAACCGGCCCAGAAACGCTGTCCCCTGCTTGAGACATGATCTCTGCCCGCTCGTCATCACCCCACCCTCGCTGTACACACTGACCACTGGACAATTGTGTCACTCCCTCCTCTGGACGGAGCTCTTCCTCGTCCATTGACTCCTCCTCATCCTCCTCACAAATTGGCCCCTGCGTACCCCTTTGTGAGGAACCACGTGGCGCTGACTCTCCAGAAGCTGATGGAAAAGGTGACTCCTCATCCTCCACCTCTTCCACCACATCATCCCTTAACCCTTGCAAAGTTTGCTGAAGCAGGCAGATAAGGGGGACAGTCATGCTGACTAGTGCATCATCTGCACTTGCCATCCACGTGGAATAATCAAAAGGACGCAAAACCTGGCAGACGTCCTTCATAGTGGCCCACTCTGTGGTTGTGAAGTCTGATCGGCGCTGACTGCGACTTCTTTGCGCCTGATGCAGCTGGTACTCCATAACTGCTTGCTGCTGCTCACACAACCGCTCCAACATATGTAACGTGGAATTCCACCGGGTAGGTAGGTCACATATGATGCGGTGTTCCGGAAGGCGGAATCTGCGCTGCAGAGCAGCAATGCGGGATCTGGCCAAGCTGGAACGCCGCAAGTGAGCACACTCTAGGCGGACCTTGTGCAGCAGGGCATCAAGATCCGGATAGTCCCTCAGAAAACTCTGCACAACCAAATTGAGCACATGTGCCAGACATGGGATGTGAGTGAGGTTGCCAAGGGCCAAAGCTGCCACCAGATTTCGGCCATTGTCACACACTACCATGCCTGGCTGGAGATTCGCTGGCAGTAACCACACATCGCTCTCCTGCTTTATGGCATTCCAGAGCTCCTGCGCTGTGTGGCTTCGATGCCCCAATGAAACTAGTTTCAAGACGGCCTGCTGACGTTTGGCCACGGCTGTGCTCATGTCGGTCATAGGTAAACGTTCACGGGTCCATGTGGGGGTGGACTGTGACGGATCCTGCAGAGAGGAATCAGAGGAACTGGTGTAAGAGGAGGAGTCGATGCGTACAGACTGGATTCCTGCAATCCTTGGAGTGGGCAGGACACGTCCTGCGCCACTCGCACGATCTGTACCTGGCTCAACAACATTAACCCAATGGGCAGTGAGGGAAACATATCGCCCCTGTCCATGCTGACTGGTCCACGCATCGGTGGTGAGGTGGACCTTGCTACTGACGGCGTTCAGTAGCGCATGTTTTATGTTTGCCTCAACATGCCTGTGCAGGGCAGGGACAGCCTGCCTGCTGAAGTAAAAGCGGCTGGGCACCTTGTACTGTGGGACTGCCAATGCCATCAAGTCACGGAAGCTGTCAGTCTCCACCAGCCTGAACGAGAGCATTTCCAGGGACAACAGTTTGGCAATGCCTGCATTCAGAGCCTGTGCTCGGGGGTGGTTGGCCGAGAATGCCCGCCTTTTCTCCCATGCCTGTACTACCGATGGCTGTAGAGTAGACTGGGAGTGTGAGGATGACTGGGAAGGTGGTGCTGTGGGTGGAATTACACAAGGTCTCTGGGAGGAAGCCAAACCAGCTGTGCGTGAGCTGGAGGAAGAGGCAACACGAGCTGAAGATGTGGTAGCTGCCGCTGTTGGTTGGCCTACATCTTCAGTCTGTTTCTGTAACTCCACCGCGTGCCTGGTCCGCACATGTTTCCACATATTTGTGGTATTGAGGTTGCTGACATTTTTCCCTCTTTTTACTTTATGATGACACAGCTTGCATTTGACAAAACAAATGTCATCTGCAACTGTGTCAAAAAAGGACCAGGCACTGCAAGTCTTGGGAGCGCCCTTTTTGGCTTTGGAAAGAGACAGGCTCCTAACGGGTGCCAAAGTGGAGGCTACAGGCTCCGCAGTCTTCCCCCTCCCTCTCCCTCTTTGGCCCGTAAGAGGAAGCTCTTCCTCTGAGCTGCTCCCACCACCTTCCTGTTCCTCACGCCACGATGGGTCAAGGACCTCATCATCTCCACTACCCTCTGCCACCAACTGCTCCTCCTGGGTAGTCTCAGCAGCACAGTACGCACGAGAAAGCGGCACCTGAGTTTCATCATCAGATGCGTACTGCGCTGTGGTCACCGGAGGCACTGGCCCACCTGCCTCTTCAGAGTCAGAGAGAAAAAGGTGTTGGGCATCACTGCACACTGCCTCTTCTTCCATTTCTCCAATGCTGCTTGGCTGGCCCCCTGTTTCCAAGCCAAGAGATTCAGAGAACAGAAGTAGAGACGGCTCCTGTCCTGGGCTCTCTGACTGCCTGGCCAATTTGGCAGGTGGTGAAGAGACAGATGGCTGCTCTCCAGTGCTCTGTGCCTGAGAGGATGTGGCACTAACTGAAGTCGATGCCGAGGCGTTAGCTGCCATCCACCCGACAACGGCTTCAATTTGGTCTTCACGCAGCAGCGGTGCACGGCGCTCTCCGACAAAGCTGCGCATGAAGGACTGTTCCCTGCTGAAACTGAGTGACGACGAGTCACCGGCGCCCGCAGCAGGCACAGAATCACCACGTCCTCTCCCTGCTCCTCTCCCTGCTCCGCGCCCACGCCCACGTGCCTTACTCCCTGCCCTCTTCATCTTGGTTGACAGATAAAGATAAGCAGAAAAGTACTAAGGCCTTAGTGTGCTTATTCCTGTAATGCTCCTCCTAACAGGTGTAAGAAACACTAATGTTGTAAATTGTGGACTAAACTTTATTATTTTTCAAATGTGGCCTACACAAGTGTTAAGTTGTGTTTGGTGAACTTAACTTTTTTTTTGGTGCAGATCGGGCTACAGAGCTAGTTTAAATCACACGGAGACCGTGCAGACAGCCGTAAACGGCGCTGCAAGGCCAAAAAACCCTCCTCTAGGTTATCCTATATAGTGTTTTTCCACTATTTAGCTGGATACAAGTGGAAAGACACTAATAGGATTTTTTTTTTCAAATTTTAAACTGGCTGCACTATTTGAAAAAAAGGAAATTGTTTTTCAAGGTATGAGGCAGTAACGCACCCTGAGCTGAATCCAACCGGCTATGGCTGCACACAGACTACAGGGCGAGCTGCGCTCACACAGAGACCGTGCAGACAGCCGTAAACGGCGCTGCAAGGCCCAAAAAAAACCCTCTAGGTTATCCTATGTAGTGTTTTTCCACAATTGAGCTGGAGACTGGTGGAAAGACACTAATAGGAATTTTTTTTTTTTTCAAATTTTAAACAGGCTGCACTATTTCAAAAAAAGGAAAATTTTTCTCAAGGTATGAGCCAGTAACTAACCCTGAGCTGAATCCAACCGGCTATGGCTGCACACAGACTACAGGGCGAGCTGGGCTCACACGGAGACCGTGCAGACAGCCGTAAACGGCGCTGCAAGGCCAAAAAACCCTCCTCTAGGTTATCCTATATAGTGTTTTTCCACTATTTAGCTGGATACGAGTGGAAAGACACTTATAGGATTTTTTTTTTCAAATTTTAAACAGGCTGCACTATTTGAAAAAAAAGGAAAATTTTTCGCAAGGTATGAGCCAGTAACGAACCCTGAGCTGAATCCAACCGGCTATGACTGCACACAGACTACAGGGCGCGCTGGGCTCACACGGAGACCGTGCAGACAGCCGTAAACGGCGCTGCAAGGCCAAAAAACCCTCCTCTAGGTTATCCTATATAGTGTTTTTCCACTATTTAGCTGGATACGAGTGGAAAGACACTAATAGGAATTTTTTTTTTCAAATTTTAAACAGGCTGCACTATTTGAAAAAAAGGAAAATTTTTCTCAAGGTATGAGCCAGTAACGAACCCTGAGCTGAATCCAACCGGCTATGGCTGCACACAGACTGCAGGGCGAGCTGGGCTCACACGGAGACCGTGCAGACAGCCGTAAACGGCGCTGCAAGGCCCTAAAAACCCCCTCTAGGTTATCCTATGTAGTGTTTTTCCACAATAGAGCTGGAGACTGGTGGAAAAACACTAATAGGAAATTTGAGAAAAAATGTGCAGCAGGCTGCACTAAGAGCAAAAAAGAACAACTGTGTGAGGCAGTGTGAACCCCCCCTGAGCTGAATACAACCGGGTATATGGCTGCACACAGACTACAGAGTGAGCTGCACACACACACACACACACACAGAGACCTTGCAGAACGCTGTTAAAACAGCGCTGCAAGGCAAGAGCAAGGTGAACAGTGAAGAACACACAGCGTTTTGCTAAATTAGCCTTTGGAAAGGAAAATAAAGCAATTAGCAAGCTCAACTGGCCCTCAGTTAGAACACAGCATCCTGTCCCTAACTGAAATCACAGCAGAGTGAGCGCAAAATGGCGGCAGCGCTTTTTTATAGTGCAGAGTGACATCATTTCAGCAGCCAATCCAAGCCTTGCCAGTACTTACATGCCCACCATGCTAAACAGGATGTGCCCACACTTTCATTCATTCCTCATTGGCTGCTGCGTTCAATTTGAATTCTGGGAACTTCCGATTCCAGTATCCGATACGCGGGAAGTATCGGAATTCGGTATCGGAATTCCGATACCGCAAATATCGGCCGATACCCGATACTTGCGGTATCGGAATGCTCAACACTACTCTAAACACATGCAAAAGATACCTGAGGCTTTTATAAACTCCCTGCCTGGTTCATTACTCAAAACCCCCATCATGGGTAAGACTAGCGACCTGACAGATGTCAAGAAGGCCATCATTGACACCCTCAAGCAAGAGGGTAAGACCCAGAAAGAAATTTCTCAACAAATAGGCTGTTCCCAGAGTGCTGTATCAAGGCACCTCAATGGTAAGTCTGTTGGAAGGAAACAATGTGGAAGAAAATGCTGTACAACGAGAAGAGGAGACCGGACCCTGAGGAAGATTGTGGAGAAGGACCGATTCCAGACCTTGGGGAACCTGAGGAAGCAGTGGACTGAGTCTGGTGTGGAAACATCCAGAGCCACCGTGCACAGGCGTGTGCAGGAAATGGGCTACAGGTGCCGCATTCCCCAGGTAAAGCCACTTTTGAACCATAAACAGCGGCAAAGGCGCCTGACCTGGGCTACAGAGAAGCAGCACTGGACTGTTGCTAAGTGGTCCCAAGTACTTTTTTCTGATGAAAGCAAATTTTGCATGTCATTCGGAAATCAAGGTGCCAGAGTCTGGAGGAAGACTGGGGAGAAGGAAATGCCAAAATGCCTGAAGTCCAGTGTCAAGTACCCACAGTCAGTGATGGTGTGGGGTGCCATGTCAGCTGCTGGTGTTGGTCCACTGTGTTTCATCAAGGGCAGGGTCAATGCAGCTAGCTATCAGGAGATTTTGGAGCACTTCATGCTTCCATCGGCTGAAATGCTTTATGGAGATGAAGATTTCATTTTTCAGCACGACCTGGCACCTGCTCACAGTGCCAAAACCACTGGTAAATGGTTTACTGACCATGGTATTACTGTGCATAATTGGCCTGCCAACTCTCCTGACCTGAACCCCATAGAGAATCTGTGGGATATTGTGAAGAGAAAGTTGAGAGACGCAAGACCCAACACTCTGGATGAGCTTAAGGCCGCTATTGAAGCATCCTGGGCCTCCATAACATCTCAGCAGTGTCACAGGCTGATTGCCTCCATGCCACGCCGCATTGAAGCAGTCATTTCTGCCAAAGGATTCCCGACCAAGTATTGAGTGCATAACTGAACATTATTATTTGATGGTTTTTTTGTTTGTTATTAAAAAACACTTTTATTTGATTGGATGGGTGAAATATGCTAATTTATTGAGACAGGTTTTTTGGGTTATCAGGAGTTGTATGCCAAAATCATCAGTATTAAAACAATAAAAGACCTGACAAATTTCAGTTGGTGGATAATGAATCTATAATATATGAAAGTTTAATTGTAATCATTACATTATGGTAAATAATGAAATTTAACACTATATGCTAATTTTTTGAGAAGGACCTGTATATATATATATATATATATATATATATATACATATATATATATATATATATGTATAGATATATATATATATATTTATGTATATATATATATTTAATACAGCTCTAGATAGCAGAAAAGCCGGTAATTCAATTGCCGGCTTTTGCTATCTCCTTCCCAAACCCAACAGGATATCAGACATGGTTTACATGCAGTAAACCATTTCATATCCCTTATTTTTTTACATATTCCTCACTAATAATATTAGAAGTGTCTGTTAAAACAAAGGGTTAAATCACGGAAAAAATTGGCATGGGCTCCCGCGCAATTTTCTCCGTCAGAGTGGGAAAGCCAGTGACTGATGGCAGATATTAATAGCCTAGAGAGAGACCATGAATATTGGCCCCCTGGCTAAAAACATCTGCCCCCAGCTACCCCAGAAAAGCATCTTACAGATGCGCCTATTCTGGCACTTGGCCTCTCTCTTCCCACTCCCCTGTAGCGGTGGGATATGGGGTAATAAAGGGTTAATGTCACCTTGCTATTGCAATATTATACACTACGTGGCCTGTGTTATATACTACATGCATGGGCTGTTATATACTACTAGCTATTGAACCCGTTCTACGCCCGGGTGGCGAGCATTTATATTGGTATATGGTCTCAATCCTGGTATGTGCTGCTCCATCCTGCGCCCCCATCCTGTCATGTGCTGCTCCCATCCTGCGCCCCCGTTCTGTCATGTGCTGCTCCCATCCTGCGCCTCCATTCTGTAATTTGCTGCTCCCATCCTGTCATTTGCTGCTCCCATCCTGCGCCCGTTCTGTCATTTGCTGCTCCCATCCTGCGCCCGTTCTGTCATTTGCTGCTCCCATCCTGCGTCCCCGTTCTGTCATTTGCTGCTGCCATCCTGCGCCCATTCTGTCATGTGCTGCTGCCATCCTGCGCCCGTTCTGTCATGTGCTGCTGCCATCCTGCGCCCGTTCTGTCATGTGCTGCTGCCATCCTGCGCCCGTTCTGTCATGTGCTGCTGCCATCCTGCGCCCGTTCTGTCATGTGCTGCTGCCATCCTGCGCCCGTTCTTTCATGTGCTGCTGCCATCCTGCGCCCGTTGTCATGTGCTGCTCCCATCCTGCGCCCGTTCTGTCATGTGCTGCTTCCATCCTGCGCCCGTTCTGTCATGTGCTGCGGCCATCCTGCGCCCATTCTGACATGTGCTGCTGCCATCCTGCGCCCGTTCTGTCATGTGCTGCTGCCATCCTGCGCCCGTTCTGTCATGTGCTGCTGCCATCCTGCGCCCGTTCTGTCATGTGCTGCTGCCATCCTGCGCCCGTTCTGTCATGTGCTGCTGCCATCCTGCGCTCGTTCTGTCATGTGCTGCTGCCATCCTGCGCCCGTTCTGTCATGTGCTGCTGCCATCCTGCGCCCGTTCTGTCATGTGCTGCTGCCATCCTGCGCCCGTTCTGTCATGTGCTGCTGCCATCCTGCGCCCGTTCTGTCATGTGCTGCTGCCATCCTGCGCCCGTTCTGTCATGTGCTGCTGCCATCCTGCGCCCGTTCTGTCATGTGCTGCTGCCATCCTGCGCCCGTTCTGTCATGTGCTGCGGCCATCCTGCGCCCGTTCTGTCATGTGCTGCTGCCATCCTGCGCCCGTTCTGTCATGTGCTGCTGCCATCCTGCGCCTGTTCTGTCATGTGCTGCTGCCATCCTGCGCCCGTTCTGTCATGTGCTGCGGCCATCCTGCGCCCGGTCTGTCATGTGCTGCTGCCATCCTGCGCGCGTTCTGTCATGTGCTGCTGCCATCCTGCGCCCGTTCTGTCATGTGCTGCTGCCATCCTGCGCCCGTTCTGTCATGTGCTGCTGCCATCCTGCGCCCGTTCTGTCATGTGCTGCGGCCATCCTGCGCCCGTTCTGTCATGTGCTGCGGCCATCCTGCGCCCGTTCTGTCATGTGCTGCTGCCATCCTGCGCCCCTGTTCTGTCATCTGCTGCTGCCATCCTGCGCCCGTTCTGTCATGTGCTGCTGCCATCCTGCGCCCGTTCTGTCATGTGCTGCTGCCATCCTGCGCCCGTTCTGTCATGTGCTGCTGCCATCCTGCGCCCGTTCTGTCATGTGCTGCTGCCATCCTGCGCCCGTTCTGTCATGTGCTGCTGCCATCCTGCGCCCGTTCTGTCATGTGCTGCGGCCATCCTGCGCCCGTTCTGTCATGTGCTGCTGCCATCCTGCGCCCGTTCTGTCATGTGCTGCTGCCATCCTGCGCCCGTTCTGTCATGTGCTGCGGCCATCCTGCGCCCGTTCTGTCATGTGCTGCTGCCATCCTGCGCCCCTGTTCTGTCATGTGCTGCTGCCATCCTGCGCCCGTTCTGTCATGTGCTGCTGCCATCCTGCGCCCGTTCTGTCATGTGCTGCTGCCATCCTGCGCCCGTTCTGTCATGTGCTGCGGCCATCATGCGCCCGTTCTGTCATGTGCTGCGGCCATCCTGCGCCCGTTCTGTCATGTGCTGCGGCCATCCTGCGCCCGTTCTGTCATGTGCTGCGGCCATCCTGCGCCCGTTCTGTCATGTGCTGCTGCCATCCTGCGCCACCATTGTATTATATGCCCCCCGCTCTAGTGTGTATGCCCCCGAATGCTGCTGCCATATAAAAAAAATATATATATACCATACTCACCTATCGTCCGGCTCCACTGCAGGTATGTCTTCAAGAAAATGGCGCCGGAAAGCGGGGACTGCGCAGGCGCCGATTCCGGCAGCAGGAATCGGCGCATGCGCAGTCCGCGCTTTCCGGCGCCATTTTCTTGAATACACACCTGCAGTGGAGCCGGAGTGTGTCTTCAAGAAAATGGCGCCGGAAAGCGCGGACTGCGCAGGCGCCGATTCCGGCAGCAGGAATCGCCGCCTGCGCAGTCCGCACCCTCTGGAGCCGGGAGCAGAGGAGCCGGGAGACGGAGCCGCAAGCAGCGCTGGAACCGGGAAAGGTGAGTATACTTACCCTCCCTCCTGGCGGTCCCTGACTCTCCGGTGGAGATCGCGGTATGCGTTCAGTGCTTACGCATACCGCGATCTCCCGGGAGCGTCGCTCTGTGAGGCCCAGACTGCGCCGGCGCTTGCGCTTGCAAGCCCAGGAATAGCAGTTCAGGTGGTAGAGAGATGAACAAATCAGGAGACCTGGATGACACCCAATTACTTAATCAGGCAGAGGAGTGGCAAATTCCTGCGAGATCCAGGCCTGGTTCATTTTCAGGAAAGTAAGCCGGTCAACGTTATCGGAGGATAGTCGCATGCGACGGTCTGTTAGTACACCACCTGCGGCACTAAAGACACGTTCCGATAAGACACTAGCTGCGGGGCAAGCCAGCACCTCCAATGCATACTGGCTTAGCTCTGGCCATGTATCCAGCTTAGAGACCCAAAACTTGAACGGGAAGGAGCCGTCTGGGAGTACAGTAAGAGGGCAAGCCATGTAGTCTGTCACCATCTGACGGAACCGTTGCCTCCTGCTGACTGGAGCCGCCGGTGATGGTGTAGACATTTGGGGCGGGCACACAAAAGTTTTCCACAGTTGTGCCATACTGGGCTTGCTTTGGGCAGAGGCACTGCTTCTGCTCCCTCTTTGTGCAGAGCCTCCTCCTCCACTTCCTCGACGCACTGAGCTGCTTTGTAAAGCACTAGCAGCACTCCTCTCAGTTGGACTGGAGAAGATGATGGAATTCACAGTGTGTCGTGGTACTCCCGCATTTTACGCTCCTGTGTCAACGCCGGGATGAGGTTTTGGACATTGTCACGGTAGCGAGGATCGAGGAGGGCGTACACCTAATAATCAGGCACGTTGAGAATGTGGTCGATGCGGCGGTCGTCTCTCAGGCACTGCAACATGAAATCAACCAGGTGCTGCAGACTGCCAACTGGCCCAGAAGCGCTGTCCCCTGCTTGAAACATGATCTCTGCCCGCTCTTCATCACCCCACCCTCGCTGTACACACTGACCACTGGACAATGGTGTAACTCCCTCCTCTGGACGTAGCTCTTCCTCATCCATTGACTCCTCCTCATCCTCCTCACAAAGGGTCCCCTGCCGACCCCTTTGTGAGGAACCACGTGGGGCTGACTGCCCAGAAGCTGATGGAAAAGGTGACTCCTCATCCTCCACCTCTTCCACATCATCCCTTATCCCTTGCAGGGTTTCTTGAAGCAAGCAGATAAGGGGGACAGTCATGCTGACTAGTGCATCATCTGCACTTGCCATCCGCGTGGAATAATCGAAAGGATGCAAAACCTGGCAGACATCCTTCATAGTGGCCCACTCTGTGGTTGTGAAGTCTGAGCGGCGCTGACTGCGACTTTTTTGCACCTGATGCAGCTGGTACTCCATTACTGCTTGCTGCTGCTCACACAACCGCTCCAACATATGTAACGTGGAATTCCACCTGGTAGGTAGGTCACATATGATGCGATGTTCAGGAAGGCGAAACCGACGCTGCAGAGCAGCAATGCGGGATCTTGCCAAGCTGGAACGCCGCAAGTGAGCACACTCTAGGCGGGCCTTGTGCAAAAGTGCATCAAGATCCGGAGAGTCCCTCAGAAAACTCTGCACAACCAAATTGAGCACATGTGCCAGACATGGGATGTGAGTGAGGTTGCCAAGGCCTAAAGCTGCCACCAGATTTCGGCCATTGTCACACACTACCATGCCTGGCTGGAGATTCGCTGGCACAAACCACACATCGCTCTCCTGCTTTAGGGCATTCCAGAGCTCCTGCGCTGTGTGGCTTCGATTCCCCAAAGAAACTAATTTCAACACGGCCTGCTGACGTTTGGCCACGGCTGTGCTCATGTCAGTCGTAACAGGTAAACGTTCACGGGTCCATGTGGAGGTGGACTGTGACGGATCCTGCAGCGATGAATCTGAGGAACTGGTGTAAGAGGAGGAGTCAATGCGTACAGACTGGATTCCTGCAATCCTTGGAGTGGGCAGGACACGTCCTGCGCCACTCGCACGGTCTGTACCCGGCTCAACAACATTAACCCAATGGGCAGTGACGGAAAGGTATCGCCCCTGTCCATGTTGACTGGTCCACGCATCGGTGGTGAGGTGGACCTTGCTACTGACGGCGTTCAGTAGCGCGTGTTTTATTTGTCCCTCCACATGCTTGTGCAGGGCAGGGACAGCTTGCCTGCTGAAGTAAAAGCGGCTGGGCACCTCGTACTGTGGGACTGCCAATGCCATCAAGTCACGGAAGCTGTCAGTCTCCACCAGCCTGAACGAGAGCATTTCCAGCGACAGAAGTTTGGCAATGCCTGCATTCAGAGCCTGTGCTCGGGGGTGGTTTGCCGAGAATGCCCGCCTTTTCTCCCATGCCTGTACTACCGATGGCTGTAGACTAGGCTGGGAGTGTGAGGATGACTGGGAACGTGGTACTGTGGGTGGAATTACACTAGGTCTCTGGACAACAGTGCCAGAGGTTCTTCCATGGCGATCCAAGGAGGAAGCCGAACCAGCTGTGCGTGAGCTGGAGGAAGAAGCAACACGAGCTGAAGAGGTGGTAGCTGCCGCTGTTGGTTGGCCTAGGTCTTCAGTGTGTTTTTGTAACTCCACCGCATGCCTGGTCCGCACATGTTTCCACATATTTGTGGTATTGATGTTGCTGACACTTTTACCTCTTTTTACTTTCTGATGACACAGCTTGCATTTGACAAAACAAATGTCATCTGCAACTGTGTCAAAAAAGGACCAGGCACTGCAAGTCTTGGGAGCGCCCTTTTTGGCTTTTGAAAGAGACAGGCTCCTAACTGGTGCCAAAGTGGAGGCTACAGGCTCCGCAGTCTTCCCCCTCCCTCTCCCTCTTTGGCCCGTTAGGGGAATCTCTTCCTCTGAGCTGCTCCCACCACCTTCCTGTTCCTCACGCCACGATGGGTCAAAGACCTCATCATCTCCACTACCCTCTGCGACCAACTGCTCCTCCTGGGTAGTCTCGGCAGCACAGTACGCACCAGAAAGCGGCACCTGAGTTTCATCATCAGATGCGTACTGCACTGTGGTCACCGCAGGCACTGACCCACCCGCCTCTTCAGAGTCAGAGAGACAAAGCTGTTGGGCATCACTGCACACTGCCTCTTCTTCCATTTCTCCAATACTGCTTGGCTGGCCCCCTGTTTCCAAGCCAAGAGATTCAGAGAACAGAAGTAGAGACGGCTCCTGTCCTGGGCTCTCTGACTGCCTGGCCAATTTGGCAGGTGGTGAAGAGACAGATGGCTGCTCTCCAGTGGTCTGTGCCTGTGAGGATGTGGCACTAATTGAAGTCGATGCGTTAGCTGCCATCCATCCGACAAAGGCTTCAATTTGATCTTCACGCAGCAGCGGTGCACGGCGCTCTCCGACAAAGCTGCGCATGAAGGACTGTTCCCTGCTGAAACTGGGTGATGGTGGGTCACCGGTGCCCGCAGCAGGCACAGAATCACCACGTCCTCTCCCTGCTCCTCTCCCTGCTCCACACCCACGCCCACGACCCTTACTCCCTGCCCTCTTCATCTTGGTTGACAGATAAAGATAAGCAGAAAAGTACTAAGGCCTTAAGGTACCTTCACACATAACGATATTGTTAACGATATCGTTGCTATTTGTGACGTAGCAACGATATCGTTAATGAAATCGTTATGTGTGACAGCGACCAACGATCAGGCCCCTGCTGGGAGATCGTTGGTCGCTGAATAAAGTCCAGAACTTTATTTCGTCGCTGGACTCCCTGAAGACATCGCTGGATCGGCGTGTGTGACACCGATCCAGCGATGTCTTCACTGGTAACCAGGGTAAACATCGGGTAACTAAGCGCAGGGCCGCGCTTAGTAACCCGATGTTTACCCTGGTTCCCATGCTAAAAGTAAAAAAAAACAAACACTAGATACTTACCTACCGCTGTCTGTCCTCCAGCGCTGTGCTCTGCACTCCTCCTGTACTGACTGTGAGCCGGAAAGCAGAGCGGTGACGTCACCGCTCTGCTTTCCGGCTCACAGACAGTACAGGAGGAGTGCAGAGAAGCAGAGCGCAGCGCTGGAGGACAGACAGCGGTAGGTAAGTATCTAGTGTTTGTTTTTTTTTACTTTTAGCATGGTAACCAGGGTAAACATCGGGTTACTAAGCGCGGCCCTGCGCTTAGTTACCCGATGTTTACCCTGGTTACCGGCATCGTTGGTCGCTGGAGAGCGGTCTGTGTGACAGCTCTCCAGCGACCAAACAGCGACGCTGCAGTGATCCGGATCGTTGTCGGTATCGCTGCAGCGTCGCTAAATGTGAAGGGGCCTTTAGTGTGCTTATTCCTAAAATGCTCCTCCTAACAGGTGTAAGAAACACTAATGTTGTAAAGTGTGCACTAGACTTTATTATTTATAAAATGTGGCCTACACAAGTGTTAAGTGGTGTTTGGTGAACTTTACTTTTTTTTTTTTGTACAGATCGGGCTACAGAGCGAGTTTAACTCACACGGGGACCGTGCAGACAGCCGTAAACGGCGCTGCAAGGCCCAAAAACCCTCCTCTAGGTTATCCTATCTAGTGTTTTTCCACTATTTTGCTGGAGACGGGTGGAAAGACACTAATAGGAAATTGTTTACAAAATTTTCAACAGGCTGCAGTAGTTGAAAAAAAAGGACAAGTTATTTAACGGTATGAGGCAGTGACAAACCCTGAGCTTAATACAACCGGCTGTGGCTGCACACAGACTACAGGGCGAGCTGCGCTCACACGGAGACCGTGCAGACAGCCGTAAACGGCGCTGCAAGGCCCAAAAACCCTCCTCTAGGTTATCCTATCTAGTGTTTTTGCACTATTTAGCTGGAGACGGGTGGAAAGACACTAATAGGAATTTTTTAAATAATTTTTAAACAGGCTGCACTAGTTGAAAAAAAGGACAAGTTATTTAACGGTATGAGGCAGTGACAAACCCTGAGCTGAATACAACGGGCTGTGGCTGCACACAGACTACAGGGCGAGCTGCGCTCACACGAAGACCTTGCAGACAGCCGTAAACGGCGCTGCAAGGCCCAAAAACCCTCCTCTAGGTTATCCTATCTAGGGTTTTTCCACTATTTTGCTGGAGATGGGTGGAAAGACACTAATAGGAAATTGTTTACAAAATTTTCAACAGGCTGCAGTAGTTGAAAAAAGGACAAGTTATTTAACGGTATGAGGCAGTGACAAACCCTGAGCTGAATACAACCAGCTGTGGCTGCACACAGACTACAGGGCGAGCTGCGCTCACACGGAGACCGTGCAGACAGCCGTAAACGGCACTGCAAGGCCCAAAAAAACCCCTCTAGGTTATCCTATCTAGTGTTTTTCCACTATTTGGCTGGAGACGGGTGGAAAGACACTAATAGGAAATTTTAGAAAAAATGTGCAGCAGGCTGCACTATGAGCAAAAAAGGACAATGGATAGAACTGTGTGAGGCAGTGTGAACCCCCCCCTGAGCTGAATACAACCTGGTATATGGCTGCACACAGACTACAGAGTGAGCTGCACACACACACACACTGAGACCTTGCAGAACGCTGTTAAAACAGCGCTGCAAGGCAAGAGCAAGGTGAACTGAACAGTGAACACAGCGTTTGCTAAATTAGCCTTGGAAAAGCAAAATAAAGCAATTAGCTATCTCAACTGGCCCTCAGTTAGAACACAGCGTCCTGTCCCTAACTGAAATCACAGCAGAGTGAGCGCAAAATGGCGGCAGCGTTTTTTATAGTGCAGAGTGACATCATTTCAGCAGCCAATCACAGCCTTGCCAGTACTTACATGCCCACCATGCTAAACATGATGTGCCCACACTTCCATTCATTCCTCATTGGCTGCTGCGTTCAGTTTGAATTCTGGGAACTTCCGATTCCGGTATCCGATACGCGGGAAGTATCGGAATTCGGTATCGGAATTACGATACCGCAAGTATCGGCCGATACCCGATACTTGCGGTATCGGAATGCTCAACACTAGTAATTAACAGGCATTGAACTTGTCACCAATTTTCTAAGTAAATATAATATATATATATATATATATACTGTATATACAGTATACAGTGCCTTGCGAAAGTATTTGGCTCCCTGGAACTTTTCAACCTTTTTCCACATATCATGCTTCAAGCATAAAGATACCAAATGTAAATTTTTGGTGAAGAATCAACAACAAGTGGAACACAATTGTGAAGTTGAACAAAATTTATTGTTTATTTTACATTTTTGTGGAAAATCAAAAACTAAAAAGTGGGGCATGCAATATTGTTTGGCCCCTTTACTTTCAGTGCAGCAAACTCACTCCAGAAGTTCATTGTGGATCTCTGAATAATCCAATATTGTCCTAAATGCCTAATAATGATAAATATAATCCACCTGTGTGTAATCAAGTCTCCGTACAAATGCACCTGATATGTGATAGTCTCAGGGTTCTGTTTGAAGCACAGAGAGCATCATGAAGACCAAGGAACACAACAAGCAGGTCCGTGATACTGTTGTGGAGAAGTTTAAAGCCGGATTTGGATAAAAATGATTTCCAAAACATCCCAAGGAACACTGTGCAAGCGATCACATTGAAATGGAAGGAGTATCGTACCACTGCAAATCTACCAAGACCCGGCCATCCCTCTAAACTTTCATCTCAAACAAGGAGAAGACTGATCAGAGATGCAGCCAAGAGGCCCATGATCAGTCTGGATGATCTGCAGAGATCTACAGCTGAGGTGGGACAGTCTGTCCATAGGACAACAACTGCACAAATCTGGCCTTTAAGGAAGATTAGATAAGAGCAAAATAGTGATCACAAGGCTATTATAATATCAAAATACAAAATGTTTTTATTGTTCATATAAGACATAGTTAAAAACCATAACACCAAGATTCAGGGAGACAAATAACCCACCCTTTGCAATAACCCATGAAGGACACACAGCTACAAAAACAAACCAGCAGCTACCACGGATAAATAACTCCTATTGGGTGACTATTAATATAACTGGTATAGGAAACAATGGACCCATAACAATCACTTGGGTCAACCACATTGTAAATAACTATCAATACCACAAGTCATTGGAAAACCCCCCAGGTAGGCCAATTGTATCTGGCATCAGTAGTCTGTTTGAGAAACCCTGCACCAATCTGGATTTCTTTCTTCAGCCTATGGCCATGTCGTTAAAATCTTTTATTAGGGACTCGACACACTTGATTCAACTTCTTCAGGACTTTGTTTTACCATCAGGCACTTTGTTGATCACTTTGGATGTCGAGTCCCTATATACCAGCATTAATCAGGACATGAGCCTTAGAGCTGTTTCATTTTTCTTGGAACACAATAGTACAGGGGACAGAGGACATGATCAGTTCATTCTTGATCTTTTATTTTTTGTCCTCGACAAGAACTACTTTGTGTTTGATAGAACATTTTATAGACAGGTAAAGGGTACGGCTATGGGGGCACGTTGTGCACCTTCCTACGCGAACCTTTTTTTAGAGTGGTGGGAGGAGTCGTTAGTTTTTCAACATGTGGCGTTCAAGGAACACTGCCAGAAGTGGCTTCGATTTTTTGATGATGTGGTAATGTTTTGGACAGGTACAGAGGAGGACTATCATCTTTTCCTTGCGGACCTCAACAATAACTCAGGCTCACCTCACATTTGTCACGGACATTGGTGGAGTTCCTTGATCTCAAATTAATTCTAGATGGTTCGTATGCTACTACCACCCTCTTTCGTAAACCTACAGCGACGAACAGCCTGTTACATTACTCTAGCTTCCATCCTAGACACCTGAAAAACGGCATTCCAACTGGCCAATTTCTTCGGTTGAGAAGGAATTGTAGTGTGATAGCTGATTTTAACAGGGAGGCTCGGAAATTGACTGACCGCTTCAAACATCGGGGATACCCTAAAGCCATCATTTCCTCCACCTATCAGAGAGCAAGAACTAGTGTATGATCAGATTTATTTCAAAGACGGACATGTGAGTCCCCAAGGCCTCTTGGCATTGTTACCACGTTTAATAATCTGTGGGGTGATGTCTATAAACTCCTCGACCGGAGTTGGGGGATTTTACTGAGCGAACCTAAGTTGAAACCCCATATCTCAGTTAAACCCAAACTCATACCTAGGAGGGCCAGAAACCTTAAGGACTTACTTTGCCATAGTCACTTTGTTCGATCTACTACTAGGCTTAACAGGGGAACAAGGACTTTTGGCACCTATCCTTGTGGAAACTGCAATGTTTGCCAACTTACTATTGCTCAGGATGGTTTGTCATTACCTATTTTTCCTTTTCAGATCAAACCCAGGAGGACTTTTTTCAATTGTAAAACTCGGTCATTGGTCTACGCCTTAATTTGTGATTGTCCGAAAGTCTATGTAGGTCAAACGACCCGAGAATTACGAAGAAGGGTTCAGCAACATCTGTCCAACATTGCCACGGCCCTGAAGGACCGAGAGAAGGGCAAGAATATCTCATCGGTGGCGACCCACTTTCTTGATGTCCATTGTGGCCACACCAAGGGCCTAAAGGTCATGGGATTGGAGGCGGTCCCACTTAATATCAGAGGTGGGGACAGAGTGAAGAAACTGCTAAGGTGTGAATCCAGGTGGATCCACGACCTACAGAGCCTTACCCCACATGGACTAAACGAGGAACTTTTATTCTCTGGCTATTATAAACAGTCTTAATATCTGATGCATGTGTTCTATGTGTGTTTCACAGGTGCCTTAAAACTGTTTCGATATTTTATGTCCTGAATAATGACTTCTTTTTCTAGGTATTACCATACTGCACCTCCTGGTCATGCCCCCCCTTTTTTGAGGGCTGTGTGTCCGGCCTTTGCAGTAATAGGACTATATATATGGATGTATATTTATATATATATGTATGCAGGCATGTGTATATATATGTATTTATGCATATGCAAAGGCTTTTTCTTTCTTTCTTTTTCTTTATTTATTTTTATTTTTATTTTTATTCATTCATATTTTTCACTATTTATTTATTATTTATTATTTACTTTATTTTATTTTTCTTTATTTATTTATTATTTTCTATATTTTTTATTTATTTTTCTTTATTACATTTTTGTATTATTATTCATTTATCTTTATATATATATATATATATATATATATATGTATGTATATATATGTATGTATATATATATATGTATATATATGTATATACAGTGGGGCAAAAAAGTATTTAGTCAGTCAGCAATAGTGCAAGTTCCACCACTTAAAGAGATGAGAGGCGTCTGTAATTTACATCATAGGTAGACCTCAACTATGGGAGACAAACTGAGAAAAAAAAATCCAGAAAATCACATTGTCTGTTTTTTTATCATTTTTTTTGCATATTATGGTGGAAAATAAGTATTTGGTCAGAAACAAACAATCAAGATTTCTGGCTCTCACAGACCTGTAACTTCTTCTTTAAGAGTCTCCTCTTTCCTCCACTCATTACCTGTAGTAATGGCACCTGTTTAAACTTGTTATCAGTATAAAAAGACACCTGTGCACACCCTCAAACAGTCTGACTCCAAACTCCACTATGGTGAAGACCAAAGAGCTGTCAAAGGACACCAGAAACAAAATTGTAGCCCTGCACCAGGCTGGGAAGACTGAATCTGCAATAGCCAACCAGCTTGGAGTGAAGAAATCAACAGTGGGAGCAATAATTAGAAAATGGAAGACATACAAGACCACTGATAATCTCCCTCGATCTGGGGCTCCACGCAAAATCCCACCCCGTGGGGTCAGAATGATCACAAGAACGGTGAGCAAAAATCCCAGAACCACGCGGGGGGACCTAGTGAATGAACTGCAGAGAGCTGGGACCAATGTAACAAAGCCTACCATAAGTAACACACTACGCCACCATGGACTCAGATCTTGCAGTGCCAGACGTGTCCCACTGCTTAAGCCAGTACATGTCCGGGCCCGTCTGAAGTTTGCTAGAGAGCATTTGGATGATCCAGAGGAGTTTTGGGAGAATGTCCTATGGTCTGATGAAACCAAACTGGAACTGTTTGGTAGAAACACAACTTGTCATGTTTGGAGGAAAAAGAGTACTGAGTTGCATCCATCAAACACCATACCTACTGTAAAGCATGGTGGTGGAAACATCATGCTTTGGGGCTGTTTCTCTGCAAAGGGGCCAGGACGACTGATCCGGGTACATGAAAGAATGAATGGGGCCATGTATCGTGAGATTTTCAGTGCAAACCTCCTTCCATCAGCAAGGGCATTGAAGATGAAACGTGGCTGGGTCTTTCAACATGACAATGATCCAAAGCACACCACCAGGGCAACGAAGGAGTGGCTTCGTAAGAAGCATTTCAAGGTCCTGGAGTGGCCTAGCCAGTCTCCAGATCTCAACCCTATAGAAAACCTTTGGAGGGAGTTGAAAGTCCGTGTTGCCAAGCGAAAAGCCAAAAACATCACTGCTCTAGAGGAGATCTGCATGGAGGAATGGGCCAAGATACCAACAACAGTGTGTGGCAACCTTGTGAAGACTTACAGAAAACGTTTGACCTCTGTCATTGCCAACAAAGGATATATTACAAAGTATTGAGATGAAATTTTGTTTCTGACCAAATACTTATTTTCCACCATAATATGCAAATAAAATGTTAAAAAAACAGACAATGTGATTTTCTGGATTTTTTTTTCTCAGTTTGTCTCCCATAGTTGAGGTCTACCTATGATGTAAATTACAGACGCCTCTCATCTTTTTAAGTGGTGGAACTTGCACTATTGTTGACTGACTAAATACTTTTTTGCCCCACTGTATATATTTATATGTATGTTTCTTATCATTTTCTGCTTCATATCTGTTATCTTTTATTTATTTTTATTAAATGTATTTTTATTTATAACTATATATTTTTTCTATATATATACTTTTTCTATATATATTTTTTTTTCTTTCTTATATATATATATATATATATATATATATATATATTGTGTGTGTATATATATATATATATATATATATATATATATATTTTTATTTTTTTTTATACATGCCTTGATTTACTCATTCACTTGCCTATGAAGGAGTCTTTGTGGAAACATCGCTAAACTATCTTTCAATATATGCATCTATTTACATGTGGGTATACCCCCTTTTTTTGCCCCCGGCATGTATTACACTCATTGCCCTATGGACACTTCTTTTAAATCCCCTGTCATCTCTGTGGATCCTTCTCTCGGCCGAGAGTATTTGTATGGGCTCATTTTATGTTGGCTCTTAGTGCGCACGCGCCGGTTGGCGCTTGCGCACTGACCAGCTGCCCGGACTTAGGGAACTTTCTGCTCTGAGCCCCTTCCTCCTACTGCGCAGACGCCGGCGTCCTTGTTACTTCCGGTTTTCCGGTCAGCTCCAGCGCCATGCACTTTGCGATCTGCCCCTGGATACCAGCTGCTCCTGGCCTGATAATCATTAAGGTATATATAACGCCTGCACGCTCACTGTATCTACTGCCCCTGAAGAAGCCAGGTTTCCTGGCGACACGCGTTGGTAATTCAGTGCCCTGGTCCTCCCCCTTCCTGGCTTTTCTTATACTACCTCAGGATTCCCCTTAGGGGCTGGGATCTACTCTAGTACAGGTTGTATTTGGGTGATGCGATGTTTATGCTCTTATATTGGATTTGTATTACTGAGCTGGTTTAGGTTGTGCGTTCTATGGACAATTTTTGATTCATAGCTGTCTATTGCACTTTGTGCGTGTCCAATATGTATCAGCTTTGATAACTATTTTTCACCAGTCCATAACTCTGCACCATATTTTTGGTATTGGTCTGTATCTTTAAGGACTTTAGTGTTTAACGCTTTCTTACCAGCTCTTTGAGCTATTTAATCGCATTTTTGAGCCATATTATGTGATGTGGGGTTTTGGACCAGGGCATGACCCTATTATGGGTCTTTGTACTCATCATGTGTGTGATTTTACTTGTTTTAATAGTCTTTTGCAGTGTTCAGTGTCTTTTTGTCTTTAATAAAATTTATTTGAATTTGTACTATTCATGGTGTGGTGATCCCCGTCTTGTGCATGCCTCTCTTTTCTTTGTTTGATATAACTATCAATACCAGTCACCCTAGCTTCACCTTACTATTGTCCTGAATGTATAGGAAGAATCATACAAGACCGTGCTTAATACAAGGCTTAGGTATAATTACCTGTAGGGGCCCGTGACATTAGAAATCTGCAGTAGCGCGTCTGCCCCGGCGTGCGTTTCGGACTCCTTCTTCAAGGGTCCTACCGCTATATGCAGGTCTCCATTATTTTATACCGGCTAGCACAGCGTGGTACGCCGTGCATCCAGAAGTGACGTTCCCGACCCAGGAAATGACGCGCACCATTACCAGGTCAACCGCAACGCCGGCAAGCGTCGCATCGAGCGGGCAAGGCGCGCGTCAAGGGGGGGAGAGAGATATGGAGACCTCATAAGCGCATACTAAAACCATGTGATGAACATAATGACTGTGCAGGGACATTAAATGTAATAAAAATAAATGTAGTACAAAGCGGCATCAGATATTAAACCCACAAATATATAGTACATTTTCATATCACAGTATATACACTCAACATAAATATTAAATATAATCATAACCATAATAATGAGAGTCGCTATAATTGCTGGTATCTTCAGAATGGCTTTCATTATAAAGTTCTTCAATCATGTATAGAGCCAATTCATGCCGCTTACAGCACCTTCACCGAACATCACATAGACAAACGTGACTAGTGTATACTAAAAGATAAATAAAAAACAATATAATTAGAATTAAAAAATTGGGGACAGTAAATAGATGTGCGACACTCACTCAGTGATGGAAAAATCATAGGAATGGGGCATAGATAGGAATGGGGCATAGCTAATGTTATCATTTAGTCCAGATGGATGGACTGTGTCAAGGGTCCATATCCACCTGGACTCCAATTGGGCCAACCTCTTGGTTATATTACCACCCTGAATGCCCATATCAAGTACATCAATGCCACGCACCCTAAGGAGGTCACCATTACAACCGTGATATCTACGAAAATGCCGAAGAATGGTTTTCAGTGATGCTACATCTTCCACAGTTTCTGCTTCTGTGATACCCAATACGTGTTCTCTTACTCGTATCTTTAGCTGTCTGGTAGTCATGCCCACATAAATTTTGTGACAAGACAGAAAAAAGTCAAAACCGCACCCTTTTTTTTCTTTGCAAATAAAGGTCTCAGCGGACACAGGGGCGCATGTCCAGAACCAGGGAGCCCATCCCGGACAACGTACCAAGACTTCAAAGAAAAAAGACAGTGCCACAATGGATGGTGAAAAAATAAAAACTCACATTTATTCTGCCTTCTGTAGCGACGTTTCAGGGCTTGATAAAGGTCTGTTCACATAAATTTTGTGGCATGGGCATACAGCATAATAAATGATGTGTTTGCTTGTACAGGTAATCTTTAAGAAAGAGTGTATTTGTGAGCAATGTCATAGACTAAAAAGTGGACATATTTCTCTAATTTGAACAATCGTTGTTATATAGTTAATACCATAATATCATAGGTTAACCCTCTATCAAATATAGCTAAGGTAATTAAAGAGTTTATCTTCCAAGATCAGCACCAAAAACATGTCTATAGTCCGAATGACACAATTAACCCCTTAGTGACAGAGCCAATTTGGTACTTAATGACCAAGCCAATATTTACAATAATGACCACTGTCACTTTATGAGGTTATAACTCTGGAACGCTTTAACAGATCCCGCTGATTATGTTATCTTTTTTTCAAGATATATTGTACTTCATGCTAGTGGTAAAATTTTTTCAATATTATTTGTGGTTATTTATGAAAAAAAAATGGAAATATGGCAAAAAAATTTAAAATTTTGCAATTTTCAAATTTTTTATTTTTATGCCCTTAAATCAGAGAGATATGTCATAAAAAATAGTTAATAAATAACATTTCCCACATGTCTACTTTACATCAGCACAATTTTGGAACCAAAATTTTTTTTTTGTTAGGGAGTTATAAGGGTTAAAAGTTGACCAGCAATTTCTCATTTTTAAAACACCATTTTTTTTTAGGGACCACATCACACTTGAAGTCATTTTGAGGGGTCTATATGATAGAAAATAACCAAGTGTGACACCATTCTAAAAACTGCACCCCTCAAGGTGCTCAAAACCACATTCAAGAAGTTTATTAACCCTTTACGTGCTTCACAGGAACTGAAAAAATGTGGAAGAAAAAATGAATATTTAACTGTTTTTTGCAAACATTTTAATTCAGAACCTTTTTTTTAATTTTCACAAGTGTAAAAACAGAAATTTAACCATAAATTTTGTTGAGCAATTTCTCCTGAATACGCCGATACCCCATATGTGGGGGTAAACTACTGTTTGGGCGCACCGCAGAGCTTGGAAGAGAAGGAGCGCCGTTTGACTTTTTCAATGTAGAATTGGCTGGAATTGAGATTGGACACCATGTCGCGTTTGGAGAGCCCCTGATGTGCCTAAGCAGTGGAAACCCCCCACAAGTGAAACCATTTTGGAAACTAGACCCCTTAAGGAACTTATCTAGATGTGTAGTGAGCACTTTAAACCCCCAGGTGCTCCACAGAAGTTTATAACGTAGAGCCGTGAAAATAAAAAATTGCATTTTTTCTACAAAAATGATATTTTTGCCCTAAATCCAACAAACCCCTAATCCTAATATCAACCCTAACCTCAAACCTAACCCTAATCCTAAACTTAACCCTAATCCCAAACGTAACCCTAATGCCAACCCTAACCATATTACCAACCCTAATCCAAACCTTAACCCTAATCCCAACTCTAACCCTAACTTTAGCTGCAACCCTAGCCCTAACTTTAGCCCCAACCCTAGCCCTAACTTTAGCCCCAACCCTAACCCTAGCCCTAACTTTAGCCCCAACCCTAACCCTAGCCCTAACTTTAGCCCCAGCCCTAACCCTAGCCCTAACCCTAATTTTAGCCCCAACCCTAGCCCTAACCCTAATGTGGCATCCGTCGCAATCTGTCGTTTTGGACAAAAAACGGATCCTGCAAATATTCCCGCAGGATGCCTTTTTTGCCCATAGACTTGTATTGCCGACGGATGGCCACACGTCACGTCCGTCGTGTAATGGATCCGTTGTGTTTTGGCGGAGCATCGTCAAAAAAAAGCAATCAATGTAACCTTTTTTTTGTACATCGCGTCCGCCATTTCCGACCATGCATGTGTGGCCGTAACTCTGCCCCCTCCTCCCCAGGACATAGACTGGGCAGCGGATGCGTTGAAAAACTGCATCCGCTGCCCACATTGTGCACAATTTTCACAACGTGCGTCGGTACGTCGGGCCGACTCTTTGCGACTGCCCCGTATTGATGCAAGTGTGAAAGAAGCCTAACCCTAGCCCTAACCCTAGCCCTAACCCTAAATTTAGCCCCAACCCTAACCCTAAATTTAGCCCCAACCCTAACCCTAAATTTAGCCCAACCCTAAACCTAACCCTAAATTTAGCCCCAACCCTTACCCTAACCCTAAATTTAGCCCCAACCCTAACCCTAACCCTAATTTTAGCCCCACTGCGCATGCGCCCGCCATTTTCTTTCCCAATGAAGAAGCCGGAGGGCAGGAGGGGATGCAGGAGGACCCAGGGACACCGGTAAGTATGATAGGGTCCCCGAATCCCCCTATTTCTCTGTCCTCTGATGTGCGATCACATCAGAGGACAGAGAATCACAGATCGCTTTTCTTTTTTTTTTGCGACCGCCGGTAAACAGTTAATTAACGGCGATCGCAACACAGGGGTTGGTAAAAACCGACCCCGATCATGTTCTTTGGGGTCTCGGCTACCTCCGGCAGTCGAGACCCCAAAGATCCTCCGGGTGCTGGCCGGCAGGCGCACTGCGCATGCGCCCGCCATTTTGTTGCAGGAAAAAGATGGCGGTGCCCATCGGGAGCCACGAGGAGCACCGGGGGAGACAGGTGAGTATTTGGGGGCTATCGGGGAACCCATTTCTCTGTCCTCTGATGTGCGATCACATCGGAGGACAGAGAAATTAAAAGGGAAATCGCGGTTTTTTTTGCGATCGCCGCTAAACGGTTAATTACCGCCGATTGCAACCCGGGGGTCGGTAAAAAAACCCTCAAATCATGTTCTCTGGGGTCTCGGCTACCCCCGGCAACTGAGACCCCAGAGAAAATCTGACTCTGGGGGGCGCTATTCACTTTTTCCACAGCGCCGTCAACGGCGCTGTGGTTTAAGTGCCCTTAACTGCGGCCGTTAAAAGGCGTATCGGCGGTCGTTAAGGGGTTAAGCACCAATAATGAATACACCTCCTACTCATATATCAGAACAATGCAGGAAATCAATAAATCAATAAATCCATAGATTGACAGTGGTCACAAAAATAGTAATTCAAGATGTAGCCATCCGATTAATTGCCCATCCCAACGCGTTTCCCCCCAGGGAGGTATTCCAGGGTTCATCAGGGGAAAGAAAAGGGCTTCTCCTGACTTAATTATGTTGGTAAAACAAAGAGACAATTGAGAGTGAGGATAGGCGAACACGTGGGAGATATTAGACACAAACGTGAGACCCCCTTAGCACGACACATGGTTGACAAACATGGTGGGAATCTTGAGTCGTTCTCGTTCTAGGTTATAGAGACTGTCCACCAATCTGTCAGACTTGGCGACTGGGACAGGAGAATACTCCAACGTGAAACTATGTGGATTTTTCTATTGAATCCATGTCCCCTCTTGGTTTAAATGAGCAGCTCAGTATTACGAATTTTATTTGATATAGATTTGTGTTCATAAAGTCTAAAATGATAAGAAATAACTGGTGGTTTGTATAGTTCTTTCATAAGACCACAGTGTAGCTTCCACCTAATAGTGGAACTTTAGTAATATAGTTCTTTCAAAGTTAACCCCACTGATCCAACGGTGGTGGACAAAACGTACTATTTAATGATTTAATGATCTAATAAAGACCTTCGCATAGGAGGGTTAATACAGTGTCACCGCTTTACTCTTATTTAATCATTGATGATATGGCCTATTTAAATTAAACAATGATTAATAAGCTAAACAGTGGTATATTATACACCACGCTGTGCTCTATTTGGGTCCTGATATTTCCTGTTGTAACAGGCAAATATCTTATATGCTGCTTTACTTCTCTCTCCTAGGCCTTTATATAGGCTATTACCAGTCAGAACGCATTACCGTTCCCCTTATTTAATGTTCCGGAAACCCTTTGGTATTATAGTAAGGATATAGACTACTTTTGACTTATGCCGTTTATTGTGGCTGCGCACTGTGGAACGCATAGAGTCTCACTGTATGATCTCATGGCGCCGCCCCCAGTATCCTCCCGGGTGAATAAACTGCTCTCTGGCTGGAACGCATATGCATCTCATCTGCCGGAAGTCCGGTAATATTATCGGATTAACGATACGTCATATCCGGTCTGAGTACATGCTTTCTATGGAGGCAGTGAATATTTAAACAGGAACGTGGAGAGACACAGGTAATCCTTCATTGCAAGCGGTCAGGACAGGATGCGGCTCATTGTAGCGGCCTCTTGTCGGGAGAAGCCCTTTTCTTTCCCCTGATGAACCCTGGAATACCTCCCTGGGGGAAACGTGTCGGAATGACTACGTGTCGGAATTAATCGGATGACTACATCTTAAATTACTATTTTTGTGACCACTATCAATCTATCGATTTATTGATTTCCTGCATTGCTCTGATATATGAGTAGGAGGTGTAATCATTATTGGAGCACAATTGTGTCATTCAGACTATAGACATGTTTTTGCTGCTAATCTTGGAAGATAAACTCATTAATAACCTTAGCTATATTTGATAGAGGGTTAACCTATGAGATTATGGTATTAACTATATAACAATGACTGTTCAAATTAGAGAAATATGTCCTCCTTTTAGTCTATGTTATTGCTCACAAATGCACCTTATTTTTATGAATTATCAGGGTCTGCATAGATAATAACCCTGAATCAATTTGGCATATCAATTCAAGAAGAATATACTTATGCAGGCCGTCTGATTAAGCACTTCAAAGCACATTAGCACTTTAGATAATATTGGTGTTGGTGATGGTGTTTCTTTGTTAGCCCCCCATTAGGGTCTTAAAGGGACTCTGTCACCTGAATTTGGCGGGACTGGTTTTGGGTCATATGGGCGGAGTTTTCGGGTGTTTGATTCACCCTTTCCTTACCTGCTGGCTGCATGCTGGCTGCAATATTGGATTGAAGTTCATTCTCTGTCCTCTGTAGTACATGCCTGCGCAAGGCAAGATTGCTTTGCGCAGGCATGTACTATGGAGGACAGAGAATGAACTTCAATCCAATATTGCAGCCAGCATGCAGCCAGCGGGTAAGGAAAGGGTGAATCAAACAGCCGAAAACTCCGCCCATATGACCCAAAACCAGTCCCGCCAAATTCAGGTGACAGGTTCCCTTTAAGGGAGAGCCATCGTTGAGTTGGGGCGCCATGTCGAACTTAAGGTACCGTCACACTGAACGATATCGCTAGCGATCCGTGACGTTGCAGCGTCCTGGCTAGCGATATCGTTCAGTTTGACAAGCAGCGATCAGGATCCTGCTGCGATGTCGTTGGTCGCTGCAGAAAGTCCAGCACTTTATTTGGTCGCTGGACTCCCTGCTGACATCGCTGAATTGGCGTGTGTGACGCCGATCCAGCGATGTCTTCATTGGTAACCAGGGTAAACATCGGGTTACTAAGCGCAGGGCCGCGCTTAGTAACCCGATGTTTACCCTGGTTACCAGTGTAAACGATAAAAAAACAAACACTACATACTTGCCTTCAGCTGTCTGTCCCCGGCGCTCTGCTTCTCTGCACTCCTCCTGCATCCTGTGTCAGCGCCGGCCAGCCGGAAAGCACAGCGGTGACGTCACCTCTCTGCTTTCCGGCTGACCGGTGCTGACAGTGCAGAGGAAAGCAGAGCGCCGGAGGACAGACAGCTGCAGGTAAGTATGTAGTGTTTGTTTTTTTAACTTTTATGCTGGTAACCATGGTAAACATCGAGTTACTAAGCGCGGCCCTGCGCTTAGTAACCCCATGTTTACCCTGGTTACCGGGAACCTCGGGATCGTTGGTCGCTGGAGAGCTGTCTGTGTGACAGCTCTCCAGCGACCAAACAGCGACGCTGCAGCGATCGACATGGTTGTCGGTATCTCTGCAGCATCGCTTAGTGTGACGGTACCTTTAGAGTGCCAACCTCCGGGGTAAGGTAGGATGAGTAAGGGAAAGATCACCCCCTCACCTGATTTATTTCTATCCTTTTAGTGCTGTTAAGATTGCATTACTAAGACTACTTGTCTCCTGACCCTAATAAAAGGTTAATTTTACCTAAAAATATTAAAAGTTATATTTTAGAGGTATTTTTTTGTTTTTGGTATATATATTTGATTTATACTCCGCCTTTCTTTATGGAAGAGTGGCAAGAAGAAAGCCATTTCACAAAGATATCAATAAAAGTGTAATTTAAAGTTTTCAACAAGCCACGTGGGAGACACACCAAACATGTGGAAGAAGGTGCTCTGATCAGATTAATCCAAAATCGAACTTTTTGGCAACAATGCCAAACGATATGTTAGATGTAAAGGCAACACAGATCATCACCCTGAACACACCATCCAAACTGTCAAACATAGTGGTGGCAGCCTCATGGTTTGGGCCTGCTCTTCTTCAGCAGGGACCGGGAAGATGGTTAAAATTGATGGGAAGATGGATGGAGCCAAATACGGGACCATTCTTGAAGAAAACCTGTTGGAGTCTGCAAAAGACCTGAGACTGGGACGGAGATTTGTCTTCCAACAAGACAATGATCCCAAACATAAAGCAAAATCTACAATGGAATGGTTCACAAATAAATGTATCCAGGTTTTAGAATGGCCAAGTCAAAGTCCAGACCTCAATCCAATCGAGAATCTGTGGAAAGAGCTGAAAACTGCTGTTCACAAACGATCTCCATCTAACCTCACTGAGCTCGAGCTGTTTGCCAAGGAAGAATGGGCAAGAAATTCACTCTCTCGATGTACAAAACTGATAGTGACATACCCCAAGCGACTTGCAGCTGTAATTGCAGCAAAAGGTGGCGCAACAAGGTATTAAGTGAAAGGGGCCGAATAATATTGCACGCCCCACTTTTCAGTTTTGATTTTCCACAAAAATGTAAAATATCCATTAAATTTGGTTCAACATCACAATTGTGTTCCACTTGTTGATTCTTCACCAAAAATTAACATTTGGTATCTTTATGTTTGAGGCACGATATGTGGGAAAAGGTTGAAAAGTTCCAGGGAGCCGAATACCTTTGCAAGGCACTATATATATATATATATATATATATATATATATATATATATATATATATATATATATATATATATATATATAACAGTACATTTATGTGCTATTGATATTAAATTCTCACCAGATGTTGTTCGCAATCCATTCTATCCACACAGATAAAAAATCAGACCATAGATGTCCATAAATTAATTTATGTATAATAATGAGAAATTACACGGGAAAAAGGTATTGAATACATGAAGCGAAACAGGTGCAAAAAACCATGGAAAGTCATGGCATTAACTGATGCACTGCTGTGTATAACATAAGCAATTGGATGATCACAGGATTAAGTCCCCTAAGGGGACTAAAAAATGCAGTATAAAGTTTAAAAAAAATAGTTGTTAAAAATATGAAATAAAATTATTTAACAGTTCAAAAAAAAAAACATACATGTTTGGTATTGCTGCTTTTGAAAAAGTCAGATCTATCAAAATGTAAAATAAATTAATCCGATCAGTAAATGACATAATGAAAAAAAATGTAAACACCAGAATTATGTTTTTTTTTGTGGTTGCAACATGGCAATAAGAGGCCATTACCATTCTGCATTTACTCCAAAATAGTATATGTGAAAACTTCAACTAAAGGTGCAAAACTAAGTAGAGATTAAAAAAAATGGAAAGAAAGGACAAAAAAAATGGAAATAGATGGGATAAATGGAAAAATAAGGAACAAGAGAAAAACAAAAAATGAAAATTGGCCACAGCATGAAGGGGTTCATGTATAATAAAGAATTATGCAAATGTGTAATGTGATAAATAATCAGGCACTATTGGAATATCATACCCGCACACACATAGTTTCAGGAGATGGACTAAAATCCAATGTCATAGGTAACTTTTTCTGATAGCAGCAGTCTCCCATCGTACTTCCGAAATAAGTGATGACAACTGAAGAATGGTCGGGTTATTCTGTTAACAATTTTGTCTTTCAAAGCCTTAAACGGATAAAAGAAGCTCAAACGAATGAAGATTTGCATTGCAAGTCATTTTAACATGGCAGTGAAGATATTCATTCTTTTTAGCATTTATTAGGGGCTTTTATAAGGGGATTTCAGAGCAGACCTGTGTGAAAAAGTCATTGTCTGCAGCTTTCCATGGCAGCAAAATAGGCAACATTTCCATTGTCGAAATCTTCTCTTTTTAGTTTTGTGTTTATTTTGGATTCTTATGTTTTTTTTCCAGACGCATACAACAGGCTAATTGCGTCCTATTATTTTGGCCCTAATATATGTGTGTGTGTAAGAGATAGGGAAATTATAGCCCCTGGGGACACAGACTGATGAAGGCAATTGCAAAATTGCTATCCTAGTATATGGCCTGTAAATTGTGGCATATAAATAGCAGGAAATAGAAATTGATCCATTTTCTGTACTATTTTTTGCATAGCTATTGCCTATGTGTAAAATATTGTACGCAACAAGGCAAATTAATCAGGAAACAAATTATATTTTAACATGGCTATAATAAAAACACCCGAAAGCATCCCATTTCTTGTTTCCTACTGCCGATATTTACTGAATCACATCAGGACTCCCATGCCATCATTTCTGCTATCATCATAACCAATTACAGTTATTTTCTCCCAAATCATATCCGTTGCTACATTTTATGATTTCTGGGAATATTAAATAACAAAGTAGAAATCACCAACAGCCTAAAGCCATCAATTAGCAGTTAGTTTGATTTGCTTGGTGCAAACTAGATAATAAAAACAAATGTTGATTGGCTTGCACAGATGTATTTTATGAGAAAGCAGCTCCTCTGTGTCTCCTTAGTCACAACAGAGATAGTAGAGGACGAGGAAAATATTAAATATTTCAAGCTATGCATTCCATGACATATTGGGAAATCACTAAGATACCAAGAACACTGTCATTTCCTACAATTTAGGTAGGACGCAGCTGAAAGTACCTGGGATCTTGTAGTCCTGATGTGAATTGGGGATCTTTATCTTGTCCGTGGTCATTATAAATGGACAGGTTTTACATTTTTTCTGGTTGCAAGGAAAGGTACCTGCAGATGTTCGAGAGGAGAGGGAGCTCTTGACAATGATGCTTCTTAGATTTGGGGGCTGCCTGAAACACAGTAGTGGGGGGTCTGGAAGAATGGATTGTAAGCGGGCATCTTTTTGCAGTAAAGGTTGTAATTTCCGTGCAGCTCCCCTCAGCACCTCCACATTTGGATTGTACGTGACTACTGGAGGCACCCGGTTGTTTTCTTCTTTAGCTTTGTAATGTAGCAGGTGATTCCTTGATATTCTGGTGGCTCTTGTAATCTGGTTTTCAATTGTTCTTGGATGGAAGCCCTGATTCAAAAAGGTCTTTCTGAGGTGACCAAGGTGTTCATCCCGATCCATGGGGTTGGAACATATACCATTGTATCTGATGGCTTGGCTGTAGACAATAGAATGTTTTAGGTGTTTTGGATGAAAACTGTCCCATTTAAGGTATGTTGGGTGGTCAATTGGCTTCTGATACAGGGATGTTTATATTTTATTCTTCTGCAGCTTAATGATGGTGTCCAAAAAGTTAATTTCAGTGCAGGAGTAGTTGAGTGTTAAGTTCATGGTGGGATGAAATTGATTACAATTGTCATGGAACTTCTTTAGCTGTGGCTCAGACTCCGTCCAGATGATTAAAATGTCATCAATGTAGCGGTGGTAGGCAAGAGGCCTGATGGGACATGAGGACAAAAAGTCACTTTCAAGCTTGGCCATGAAAAGATTTGCATGCTGTGGAGCCATTTTACTTCCCATTGCTGTGCCAGTCTCCTGTAGATAGATCTTGTTGTCAATTTCAAAGTAATTGTGGGTGAGGATGAATTTTATAAGTTTCACCACAGAATCAGCATCAGTCCCTGTGTTTTCCAGGAAGAATTTGCAGGTATTTAATCCATCCTGGTGTGGGATATTAGAGTACAAAGATTCCACATCCATGGTGGCCAGGATGGTTCCTTCTAGTAGAGGGCCTATTGCTGATAGTTTATTCAATAGGTCAGTTGTGTCCTGAATGAAGCTGGGTGTATCCTTTACCAGGGGCTTAAGAATACCCCTATCCATCCAGATACCTGCTCAGTAACGGTGCCCACACATTAAATAATTGGTCTTCCTGGATTTCCAGATTTGTGGAATTTGGGAAGCATGTAGAATGTCCCTGTTCTTGGACTTTCTGGTATCAGGTCATCGGCTCTTGTGGATTTGTCAGGCAGACAAGATGCCAACTTGTTTAGTTCCTTGTAATAGTCCTGTGTAGGATCCAACTCTAATTTTTTGTAGTAGCGTGTGTCTATATGTTGTCTGTTTGCTTCTTTCCTATAGTCTGATATGTTCTTCATGACTTTTGCACCACACACTATTGCACATGAAATTACTTGTATTAAAAGGTAACTACAAATCTCAGAGAGACAGAAGAATCTGGGAATATAAGCTAATAATGATTTTTGACACGCACAGTGCAGGAATGAATGTGTCGCATGGATTTATGTCTTTTTACATCAACTAAGGAATTTGCTCCTCAGACCATGTGGGGTCATCATAACACAGAACCAGACCCCAGTCAGAGGACAATAACACATTCACACGCCTTATCTATGAAGTTTTCCAATATTTATGGACATAACTGTTTAACACTCTCACATAATGGTAGTTCTGCTTCATGTCGCCTGTCTTATCTATGGCATTATTTCTGGGCTGTATTGTGCATAAATATGTGATTCTTCAGAATTTCTTTTAGTCTTTGCCTGATGGAGAGACCTGTGTAGTCTAAAAAGCTTGCAATTTGTTACCATCTTTTCAGTTGGCCATTAAAAGGTATCAACCACTGAGGACTCTCAATTCTAAATATTTTTCAGTTTGGCTAGAAATTTGTTTGCTATTCTGTAATAAGGGATTCTCTGGAACTTGCTGGTATTTTTGAAATTCACAAACAAATGCACCATACATTTTCTTAAAAAAAGATGGACTGGAAGGAATCTACTCCTTTTCACAATGTATTCAAGATATATTGACACTCTATTTCTTGATGCGTAGGGTACATGTTACACCTCAGCATAAGAATTTGAGCATAGTTTTGTTAAATACATTGTTCAAGAGTAGATCCACAAATGGATCAAGCAAGGCTACACCTGACATTGGGAACAAAGGAGAAAACTTTTGGTTGCCTAATATTCTGACTTGGTTGTTGGCAGGAACTTTGCCCACTTACCAAGGCTGGCATCAGAAGATATAAGCCCAGTCATGATCTTTTGGAAACATATTGCAATCCACATTTCCCAAAATATCTGTTAATGCACATCTGATCCCACTGAGTGGCAGGAGGTAACACCGACAATAGCATAAAATTGTCAATTTTACCCCTTTTTCGGTTTTGCGTTTTCTTTTTTTGCTCCTATTCTTCCCTTTTTATTTTTCCATCAATATGGCCATGTGATGGCTTATTTTTTCTGGGACGAGTTGTACTTTTGAATGACATCATTGGTTTTACCAAGTTGTGTACTAGAAAACATGAAAGTGCGGTGAAATTGCAAAAAAAGTGCAATCCAACACTTGTCTTTTGCTTGGCTATTTTGCTAGGTTCACTAAATGCTAAAAGTGACCAGCTATTATGATTCTCTAGGACATTACAAGTTTATAGATACCAAACATGTCTAGGTTCTTTTTTATCTAAGTGGTGAAACAAAATTCCAAACTTTGTTAAAAAAAAAAAATTGTGCCATATTCTGATACCCGTAGAGTCTCCATTTTTCTTGATCTTGGGTTGGGTTATTTTTTCCGTGTTGAGCTTATGTTTTTAATAATACAATTTTGGTGCAGATAAAATCTTTTGATCGCCCGTTGTTGCATTTTAATGCAATGTTGTGGCGACTAAAAAAAATTGAATTCTGGTGTTTTGTCTTTTTTTCTCGCTACGTCATTTAGCATTGAGGTTAATCCTTTTTTTATTGATAGATTAGGCTATACCAAATATGTGTATGTCTGATTTAATTTTTTATTGTTTTATTTTGAATGGGGCAAAAGGGGGGTGATTTGAACTTTTATTTTTTTTTACTTTATTTGTTAGATTTTTAAAAACATTTTTTTTCTTTAGGCATGCTTCAATAGTCTCCATAGGAAACTAGAAGCTGCCACAACCTGATCGGCGGTGCTATATAGAAGTGATGTTCAGATCGCCTCTTTATAGCAGATTTACTCACTTGCTATGGGCGACGACCACTGGATGGCGCTCACAGCAAGCATCATAGAGGTCTCCAGCAGACCTCAGGTTGTCATTCCAACACACCAGTGACCCGCAATCATGTGACGGTGGTCACCGGTGTACATATTATCGGCCTAAAGGCCAGAAGCACGAATTAAATTATTTAAATTCAAGGCAGCTGACATGTCCCCAGAAAGATGTGGGTTCACCTCCGAAGCCCACATAAAAGAGAGGGAGTCCAACATTGGCGTACTATTACGCCTGATGTCGGTAAGGGGTTAAAGAAGCTATCCACCACCACTCAGATGGCCGTAAATCCTAGAGCAGGACGAATAGTAGTGATTAAATTCACTTAAATTTTCATCTAAGGCTAGCATCACATGAACATAGATTCTCTCCTCTGAGGGAATTGGATTGATTATCATAATTAAAACTCTGATCCAAGTTGGTTCAGAATGTTAGCTTAGTGTGATCAGATTCTTACAGGTGAAAGAATTGTGGCACAAGTAGGGAGAAGATGGAGAACACAATTTCTCCATCTTCTCCATTGTGTGATTCCGTGGAAACGGGAATGCACTTGGATACCATCAGCCCAATGCTTTCCAAGCACCCATAGACATGTATGGGTGTATGTGACATGACTTGTGCAGCATCTCACAGCATGATGTAATTTTTTTCTCATGCCAAATCGGTATGAGAAAAAAAAAATCTGATGAGCACTGCCCTCTAGAATAACACTGGTTAAATCATCCGATAGGACTCGTCCTATCTATACACCCGTGTAAGCGAACCCTTAAACTGAATATGTCAACAAGATTTCATGCACCAAACTATTTATAAGCAAATGAAGAAAAAAGAGAACCAAGAGTTAATAAAGCTATAATATAAATAACAATTTTATTGCAGGCAATTTACATTAAAAACATACACATATTTTATTAATTCAATGAAAACATCCCAAAAATAGCTGGCTAGCTACTTGCAACAAAAATAAGTTACAGTCCATTAGAAATGTGCATTACATCAAAAGCACATGAATATGACTGTGTAATGTCCTAGAACATAAATTAGTATGTGTGATTGGGTCACAGCATTAAGGGGACTGATGCGGAAAAGGTTTATATAGTATTCCGCCATTAACCATAACATCAATGACCCATATTTGTATTATCTGCATCTATTACAAAAGGACGAAACACCCCCCGTATTCATTTATTTATATAGATGGATGGTATTGAGGCATACAGGTTATAGGGTAGCACTAAAGTGCAAGTGAAATAATACCAATTTTTTATTGCAAGTGGCTAACCGGCTATTTACTGGGATCTGTTCATTGAACGAAGTATATTTTTAAAGAAAATCTGTCACCAGGTTTTTGCTACCTCATCTGAAAGCAGCATGATGCAGTAAAGGAGAAACTGAATCCAGCGATGTATCACTTAGATTACTGGGTGCAGTCGTTTTATCACAATCAGAGCTTTTAGATTTAGAATGAAGCAAAGCTGAGGAAGCTGCCTGTTGTGAATTCTGAAGACACAAAAGAGAATAGTAAAACCAAAAACACTCAGTTTGAAAAAATGTTGCAGTAATCCGCAAGTGCTAGTAAAAGATGTAAAAAACAGGGTATTTGGTTGATACGTTTTTTGCAAAAAATGTATACTAAGCTGCTCTACCAATCTTCACGGTATACCCTTATCAGAGCAGTCCTAACTAATGTATGCAATCCCTATCTGATGTATTTAAAAACCTGATCATCTGTATATAACCTGTGTGAACAGGGTTGTGAATTCTGTGGCTGAATTCACTCCTGTGGTCACAAGTGGTATTGCAGCCTCTGGGCTTCCTCCCTCAGGTGTTTTGGTGAGTCTGTCTTCCTTGCTCCTTGTCAATGTTCCAGTGTTGGATCTGAGCTACTGCATCTTTCCTGTGGCCTGCTGCTCTGCTAGATAAGTGTTACTTTGTTTGTGTTTCCGTTTTTTCTGTCCAGCTGTGCTATTCTCTTTTGCTGGAAGCTCTGAGACGCAAAGGGTGCACCGCCGTGCCGTTAGTTCGGCACGGTGGGTCTTTTTGCCCCCCTTTGCGTGGTTCTGCTTTAGGGTTTTTTGTAGACTGCATAGTTCTCTTTGCTATCCTCGCTCTGTCTAGAATATCGGGCCTCACTTTGCTGAATCTATTTCATTCCTACGTTTTGTCTTTTCATCTTGCTAACAGTCATTATATGTGGGGGGCTGCCTATTCCTTTGGGGTATTTCTCTGAGGCAAGTCAGGCTTGTATTTCTATCTTCAGGCTAGTCAGCTCCTCAGGCAGTGCCGAGTTGCATAGGTAGTGTTAGGCGCAATCCACTGCTGCTTTTAGTTGTGTGAGGATAGGTTCAGGTATTGCAGTCTGCAGAGATTCCACGTCTCAGAGCTCGTTCTATTGTTTTTGGGTTATTGCCATATCACTGTATGTGCGCTGATTACTGCACACTGTGTTGCCTGATAGCACAGCATAACAGTACAAGGACCCCAACCAATGATTCTCAATAGAGGGAAAAAAGAAGTCCTGACATCATTTTTTTTTTTTTTTTCCTCAGCTCTGTCTTCAGTTTTTTTTTTTTTTTTTTCCCCTAGACATTAGAGTGCTTCAGGACACAGCTGTGGACATGGATATTCAGGCTCTGTGCTCCTCAATGGATAATCTCGTTATAAATGTACAAAAGATTCAAGATACAATAGATCAGAAATCTATGCTAGAACCAAGAATTCCTATTCCTGATTTGTTTTTTGGTGACAGAACTAAGTTCCTGAGCTTCAAAAATAATTGTAAGCTATTTCTGGCCTTGAAACCTCATTCTTCTGGTAATCCTATTCAACAGGTTTTGATTATTATTTCTTTTTTGCGCGGCGACCCTCAGGATTGGGCGTTTTCTCTTGCGCCAGGAGACCCTGCATTGAGTAATGTTGATGCGTTTTTCCAGGCGCTTGGATTGCTTTACGATGAGCCTAATTCAGTGGATCAGGCTGAGAAAAATTTGCTGGCTTTATGCCAGGGTCAGGATTATGTAGAAGTATATTGTCAGAAATTTAGGAAGTGGTCAGTACTCACTCTGTGGAATGAATCTGCACTGGCGGCTTGGTTCAGAAAGGGTCTCTCTGAAGCTCTTAAGGATGTCATGGTGGGATTTCCTATGCCTGCTGGTTTGAATGAGTCTATGTCCTTGGCTATTCAGATCGGTCGTCGCTTGCGCGAGCGTAAATCTGTGCACCATCTGGCGGTATTGTCTGAGAGTAAACCTGAGCCTATGCAGTGCGACAGGACTATGACTAAAGTTGAACGGCAAGAACACAGACGTCTGAACAGGCTGTGTTTCTACTGTGGTGATTCCACTCATGCTATTTCTAATTGTCCTAAGCGCACTAGGCGGTTCGATAGCTCTGCCGTCATTGGTACTGTACAGTCCAAATTCCTTCTGTCCATTACCTTGATATGCTCTTTGTCATCGTATTCTGTCATGGCGTTTGTGGATTCAGGCGCTGCCCTGAATCTGATGGATTTGGATTATGCTAAACGTTGTGGATTTTTCTTGGAGCCTTTGCGGTGTCCTATTCCATTGAGAGGAATTGATGCTACACCTTTGGCCATGAATAAGCCTCAGTACTGGGCCCAGCTGACCATGTGCATGGCTCCTGCACATCAGGAAGTTATTCGCTTTCTGGTACTGCATAATCTGCATGATGTGGTCGTGTTGGGGTTGCCATGGCTACAAACCCATAATCCAGTATTGGATTGGAACTCTATGTCGGTATCCAGCTGGGGTTGTCAGGGGGTACATGGTGATGTTCCATTTTTGTCTATTTCGTCATCCATTCCTTCTGACATCCCAGAGTTCTTGTCTGACTTTCAGGATGTATTTGAAGAGCCCAAGTCTGATGCCCTACCTCCGCATAGGAATTGTGATTGTGCTATCAATTTGATTCCTTGTAGTAAATTCCCTAAGGGTCGTTTATTTAATTTGTCCGTGCCTGAACACACCGCTATGCGCAGTTATGTGAAAGAATCCCTGGAGAAGGGACATATTCGCCCATCGTCATCACCATTGGGAGCAGGGTTCTTTTTTGTAGCCAAAAAGGATGGTTCGCTAAGACCGTGTATTGATTATCGCCTTCTTAATAAGATCACTGTTAAGTTTCAGTATCCCTTGCCATTGATATCTGACTTGTTTGCTCGGATTAAGGGGGCTAGTTGGTTTACTAAGATTGATCTTCGTGGTGCGTATAATCTGGTGAGAATCAGGCAGGGAGATGAATGGAAAACGGCATTTAATACGCCCGAGGGTCATTTTGAGTATCTGGTGATGCCGTTCGGACTTGCCAATGCTCCATCTGTTTTTCAGTCTTTTATGCATGACATTTTCCGTGAGTATCTGGATAAATTCCTGATTGTTTACTTGGATGACATTTTGATCTTCTCTGATGATTGGGAGTCTCATGTGAAGCAAGTCAGAATAGTTTTCCAGGTACTGCGTGCTAATTCCTTGTTCGTGAAGGGATCAAAGTGTCTCTTCGGTGTGCAGAAAGTTTCATTTTTGGGGTTCATCTTTTCCCCTTCTACTATCGAGATGGATCCGGTTAAGGTCCAGGCCATCCAGGATTGGACTCAGCCGACATCTCTGAAAAGTCTGCAGAAATTCCTGGGCTTTGCTCATTTTTATCGTCGCTTCATCTGTAATTTTTCTAGCATTGCCAGACCATTGACCGATTTGACCAAGAAGGGTGCTGATTTGGTTAATTGGTCTTCTGCTGCCGTGGAAGCTTTTCAGGAGTTGAAGCGTCATTTTTGCTGTGCCCCTGTGTTGTGTCAACCAGATGTTTCTCTTCCGTTCCAGGTCGAGGTTGATGCTTCTGAGATTGGAGCAGGGGCGGTTTTGTCACAGAGAGGTTCTGGTTGCTCAGTGTTGAAACCATGTGCTTTCTTTTCCAGGAAATTTTCTGCTGCTGAGCGTAATTATGATGTGGGCAACCGAGAGTTGCTGGCCATGAAGTGGGCATTCGAGGAGTGGCGTCATTGGCTTGAGGGAGCTAAGCATCGCGTGGTGGTATTGACTGATCATAAGAATCTTACTTATCTCGAGTCTGCCAAGCGCTTGAATCCTAGACAGGCCCGTTGGTCGTTATTTTTTGCTCGTTTTGATTTTGTGATTTCGTACCTTCCGGGCTCTAAAAATGTGAAGGCGGATGCTCTGTCTAGGAGTTTTGTGCCCGACTCTCCGGGGTTATCTGAGCCGGCGAGTATCCTCAAGGAAGGAGTCATTGTGTCTGCCATCTCTCCTGATTTGCGGAGAGTGTTGCAGAAATTTCAGGCTAATAAACCTGATCGTTGTCCGGCCGAGAAACTGTTTGTCCCTGATAGGTGGACTAGTAAAGTTATCTCTGAACTTCATTGTTCGGTGCTGGCTGGTCATCCAGGAATCTTTGGTACCAGAGAGTTAGTGGCTAGATCCTTCTGGTGGCCATCTCTGTCACGGGATGTGCGTGCTTTTGTGCAGTCCTGTGGGATTTGTGCTAGGGCTAAGCCCTGCTGTTCACGTGCCAGTGGGTTGCTTTTGCCCTTGCCGGTCCCGAAGAGGCCTTGGACACGTATTTCGATGGATTTCATTTCTGACCTTCCCGTTTCTCAAAAGATGTCGGTCATTTGGGTGGTCTGTGATCGCTTTTCTAAAATGGTCCATCTGGTGCCCTTGGTTAAATTGCCTTCCTCCTCTGATTTGGTGCCTTTGTTCTTCCAGCATGTGGTTCGTTTGCATGGCATTCCTGAGAATATTGTTTCTGACAGAGGTTCCCAGTTTGTCTCGAGGTTCTGGCGAGCCTTTTGTGGTAGGATGGGCATTGACCTATCTTTTTCTTTGGCCTTCCATCCTCAGACTAATGGCCAGACCGAACGAACCAATCAGACCTTGGAAACAAATCTGAGATGTTTTGTTTCTGCTGACCAGGATGATTGGGTGTCATTTTTGCCGTTGGCTGAGTTCGCCCTTTATAATCGGGCCAGCTCGGCTACCTTGGTCTCTCCATTTTTCTGCAATTCTGGGTTCCATTCTCGTTTCTCTTCAGGACAGGTTGAGTCTTCGGACTGTCCTGGTGTGGATTCTGTGGTGGACAGGTTGCAGCAGATCTGGACTCAGGTAGTGGACAATTTGACCTTGTCCCAGGAGAAGGCTCAGCTTTTCGCTAATCGTAGACGCCGTGTGGGTCCCCGACTTCGTGTTGGGGATCTGGTTTGGTTATCTTCTCGTCATATTCCTATGAAGGTTTCCTCTCCTAAATTTAAACCTCGTTTTATTGGTCCGTATAGGATTTCTGAGATTCTCAATCCGGTGTCTTTTCGTCTGACCCTCC
>NW_027194135.1:0-34414 GCF_032444005.1 Ranitomeya imitator
AATGACTTCTCCATGCATTTTATGCATTGGTAAAAGCACTATGATGAAAAGTGTGATATGTTTTCAGGTATCTCCTATACTAATAGAGCCACATGCTCACCGGTTTGCCACATGATGTAGGCCTATGGACTGAACAAGAAACCACCAAAAATTTTAACCAGTCATCGTTCTCACAACACTGAGGACCAGTCCTTCGAAATGACTTCTCCATGCATTTTATGCATTGGTAAAAGCACTATGATGAAAAGTGTGATATGTTTTCAGGTATCTCCTATACTAATAGAGCCACATGCTCACCGGTTTGCCACATGATGTAGGCCTATGGACTGAACAAGAAACCACCAAAAATTTTAACCAGTCATCGTCCTCACAACACTGAGGACCAGTCATTCGAAATGACTTCTCCATGCATTTTATGCATTGGTAAAAGCACTATGATGAAAAGTGTGATATGTTTTCAGGTATCTCCTATACTAATAGAGCCACATGCTCACCGGTTTGCCACATGATGTAGGCCTATGGACTGAACAAGAAACCACCAAAAATTTTAACCAGTCATCGTTCTCACAACACTGAGGACCAGTCATTCGAAATGACTTCTCCATGCATTTTATGCATTGGTAAAAGCACTATGATGAAAAGTGTGATATGTTTTCAGGTATCTCCTATACTAATAGAGCCACATGCTCACCGGTTTGCCACATGATGTAGGCCTATGGACTGAACAAGAAACCACCAAAAATTTTAACCAGTCATCGTTCTCACAACACTGAGGACCAGTCATTCGAAATGACTTCTCCATGCATTTTATGCATTGGTAAAAGCACTATGATGAAAAGTGTGATATGTTTTCAGGTATCTCCTATACTAATAGAGCCACATGCTCACCGGTTTGCCACATGATGTAGGCATATGGACTGAACAAGAAACCACCAAAAATTTTAACCAGTCATCGTTCATCATGTGGCAAACCGGTGAGCCACATGATGTAGGCCTATGGACTGAACAAGAAACCACCAAAAATTTTAACCAGTCATCGTTCTCACAACACTGAGGACCAGTCACCGAATGACTGGTCCTCAGTGTTGTGAGAACGATGACTGGTTAAAATTTTTGGTGGTTTCTTGTTCAGTCCATAGGCCTACATCATGTGGCAAACCGGTGAGCATGTGGCTCTATTAGTATAGGAGATACCTGAAAATATATCACACTTTTCATCATAGTGCTTTTACCAATGCATAAAATGCATGGAGAAGTCATTTCGAATGACTGGTCCTCAGTGTTGTGAGAACGATGACTGGTTAATATTTTTGGTGGTTTCTTGTTCAGTCCATAGGCCTACATCATGTGGCAAACCGGTGAGCATGTGGCTCTATTAGTATAGGAGATACCTGAAAACATATCACACTTTTCATCATAGTGCTTTTACCAATGCATAAAATGCATGGAGAAGTCATTTCGAATGACTGGTCCTCAGTGTTGTGAGAACGATGACTGGTTAAAATTTTTGGTGGTTTCTTGTTCAGTCCATAGGCCTACATCATGTGGCAAACCGGTGAGCATGTGGCTCTATTAGTATAGGAGATACCTGAAAACATATCACACTTTTCATCATAGTGCTTTTACCAATGCATAAAATGCATGGAGAAGTCATTTCGAATGACTGGTCCTCAGTGCTGTGAGAACGATGACTGGTTAAAATTTTTGGTGGTTTCTTGTTCAGTCCATAGGCCTACATCATGTGGCAAACCGGTGAGCATGTGGCTCTATTAGTATAGGAGATACCTGAAAACATATCACACTTTTCATCATAGTGCTTTTACCAATGCATAAAATGCATGGAGAAGTCATTTCGAATGACTGGTCCTCAGTGTTGTGAGAACGATGACTGGTTAAAATTTTTGGTGGTTTCTTGTTCAGTCCATAGGCCTACATCATGTGGCAAACCGGTGAGCATGTGGCTCTATTAGTATAGGAGATACCTGAAAACATATCACACTTTTCATCATAGTGCTTTTACCAATGCATAAAATGCATGGAGAAGTCATTTCGAATGACTGGTCCTCAGTGTTGTGAGAACGATGACTGGTTAAAATTTTTGGTGGTTTCTTGTTCAGTCCATATGCCTACATCATGTGGCAAACCGGTGAGCATGTGGCTCTATTAGTATAGGAGATACCTGAAAACATATCACACTTTTCATCATAGTGCTTTTACCAATGCATAAAATGCATGGAGAAGTCATTTCGAATGACTGGTCCTCAGTGTTGTGAGAACGATGACTGGTTAAAATTTTTGGTGGTTTCTTGTTCAGTCCATAGGCCTACATCATGTGGCAAACCGGTGAGCATGTGGCTCTATTAGTATAGGAGATACCTGAAAACATATCACACTTTTCATCATAGTGCTTTTACCAATGCATAAAATGCATGGAGAAGTCATTTCGAATGACTGGTCCTCAGTGTTGTGAGAACGATGACTGGTTAAAATTTTTGGTGGTTTCTTGTTCAGTCCATAGGCCTACATCATGTGGCAAACCGGTGAGCATGTGGCTCTATTAGTATAGGAGATACCTGAAAACATATCACACTTTTCATCATAGTGCTTTTACCAATGCATAAAATGCATGGAGAAGTCATTTCGAATGACTGGTCCTCAGTGTTGTGAGGACGATGACTGGTTAAAATTTTTGGTGGTTTCTTGTTCAGTCCATAGGCCTACATCATGTGGCAAACCGGTGAGCATGTGGCTCTATTAGTATAGGAGATACCTGAAAACATATCACACTTTTCATCATAGTGCTTTTACCAATGCATAAAATGCATGGAGAAGTCATTTCGAAGGACTGGTCCTCAGTGTTGTGAGAACGATGACTGGTTAAAATTTTTGGTGGTTTCTTGTTCAGTCCATAGGCCTACATCATGTGGCAAACCGGTGAGCATGTGGCTCTATTAGTATAGGAGATACCTGAAAACATATCACACTTTTCATCATAGTGCTTTTACCAATGCATAAAATGCATGGAGAAGTCATTTCGAATGACTGGTCCTCAGTGTTGTGAGAACGATGACTGGTTAAAATTTTTGGTGGTTTCTTGTTCAGTCCATAGGCCTACATCATGTGGCAAACCGGTGAGCATGTGGCTCTATTAGTATAGGAGATACCTGAAAACATATCACACTTTTCATCATAGTGCTTTTACCAATGCATAAAATGCATGGAGAAGTCATTTCGAATGACTGGTCCTCAGTGTTGTGAGGACGATGACTGGTTAAAATTTTTGGTGGTTTCTTGTTCAGTCCATAGGCCTACATCATGTGGCAAACCGGTGAGCATGTGGCTCTATTAGTATAGGAGATACCTGAAAACATATCACACTTTTCATCATAGTGCTTTTACCAATGCATAAAATGCATGGAGAAGTCATTTCGAATGACTGGTCCTCAGTGTTGTGAGAACGATGACTGGTTAAAATTTTTGGTGGTTTCTTGTTCAGTCCATAGGCCTACATCATGTGGCAAACCGGTGAGCATGTGGCTCTATTAGTATAGGAGATACCTGAAAACATCACACTTTTCATCATAGTGCTTTTACCAATGCATAAAATGCATGGAGAAGTCATTTCGAATGACTGGTCCTCAGTGTTGTGAGAAAGATGACTGGTTAAAATTTTTGGTGGTTTCTTGTTCAGTCCATAGGCCTACATCATGTGGCAAACCGGTGAGCATGTGGCTCTATTAGTATAGGAGATACCTGAAAACATATCACACTTTTCATCATAGTGCTTTTACCAATGCATAAAATGCATGGAGAAGTCATTTCGAATGACTGGTCCTCAGTGCTGTGAGAACGATGACTGGTTAAAATTTTTGGTGGTTTCTTGTTCAGTCCATAGGCCTACATCATGTGGCAAACCGGTGAGCATGTGGCTCTATTAGTATAGGAGATACCTGAAAACATATCACACTTTTCATCATAGTGCTTTTACCAATGCATAAAATGCATGGAGAAGTCATTTCGAATGACTGGTCCTCAGTGTTGTGAGAACGATGACTGGTTAAAATTTTTGGTGGTTTCTTGTTCAGTCCATAGGCCTACATCATGTGGCAAACCGGTGAGCATGTGGCTCTATTAGTATAGGAGATACCTGAAAACATATCACACTTTTCATCATAGTGCTTTTACCAATGCATAATATGCATGGAGAAGTCATTTCGAATGACTGGTCCTCAGTGTTGTGAGAACGATGACTGGTTAAAATTTTTGGTGGTTTCTTGTTCAGTCCATAGGCCTACATCATGTGGCAAACCGGTGAGCATGTGGCTCTATTAGTATAGGAGATACCTGAAAACATATCACACTTTTCATCATAGTGCTTTTACCAATGCATAAAATGCATGGAGAAGTCATTTCGAATGACTGGTCCTCAGTGTTGTGAGAACGATGACTGGTTAAAATTTTTGGTGGTTTCTTGTTCAGTCCATAGGCCTACATCATGTGGCAAACCGGTGAGCATGTGGCTCTATTCGTATAGGAGATACCTGAAAACATATCACACTTTTCATTATAGTGCTTTTACCAATGCATAAAATGCATGGAGAAGTCATTTCGAATGACTGGTCCTCAGTGTTGTGAGAACGATGACTGGTTAAAATTTTGGGTGGTTTCTTGTTCAGTCCATAGGCCTACATCATGTGGCAAACCGGTGAGCATGTGGCTCTATTAGTATAGGAGATACCTGAAAACATATCACACTTTTCATCATAGTGCTTTTACCAATGCATAAAATGCATGGAGAAGTCATTTCGAATGACTGGTCCTCAGTGTTGTGAGAACGATGACTGGTTAAAATTTTTGGTGGTTTCTTGTTCAGTCCATAGGCCTACATCATGTGGCAAACCGGTGAGCATGTGGCTCTATTAGTATAGGAGATACCTGAAAACATCACACTTTTCATCATAGTGCTTTTACCAATGCATAAAATGCATGGAGAAGTCATTTCGAATGACTGGTCCTCAGTGTTGTGAGAACGATGACTGGTTAAAATTTTTGGTGGTTTCTTGTTCAGTCCATAGGCCTACATCATGTGGCAAACTGGTGAGCATGTGGCTCTATTAGTATAGGAGATACCTGAAAACATATCACACTTTTCATCATAGTGCTTTTACCAATGCATAAAATGCATGGAGAAGTCATTTCGAATGACTGGTCCTCAGTGTTGTGAGAACGATGACTGGTTAAAATTTTTGGTGGTTTCTTGTTCAGTCCATAGGCCTACATCATGTGGCAAACCGGTGAGCATGTGGCTCTATTAGTATAGGAGATACCTGAAAACATATCACACTTTTCATCATAGTGCTTTTACCAATGCATAAAATGCATGGAGAAGTCATTTCGAATGACTGGTCCTCAGTGTTGTGAGAACGATGACTGGTTAAAATTTTTGGTGGTTTCTTGTTCAGTCCATAGGCCTACATCATGTGGCAAACCGGTGAGCATGTGGCTCTATTAGTATAGGAGAAACCTGAAAACATATCACACTTTTCATCATAGTGCTTTTACCAATGCATAAAATGCATGGAGAAGTCATTTCGAATGACTGGTCCTCAGTGTTGTGAGAACGATGACTGGTTAAAATTTTTGGTGGTTTCTTGTTCAGTCCATAGGCCTACATCATGTGGCAAACCGGTGAGCATGTGGCTCTATTAGTATAGGAGATACCTGAAAACATATCACACTTTTCATCATAGTGCTTTTACCAATGCATAAAATGCATGGAGAAGTCATTTCGAATGACTGGTCCTCAGTGTTGTGAGAACGATGACTGGTTAAAATTTTTGGTGGTTTCTTGTTCAGTCCATAGGCCTACATCATGTGGCAAACCGGTGAGCATGTGGCTCTATTAGTATAGGAGATACCTGAAAACATATCACACTTTTCATCATAGTGCTTTTACCAATGCATAAAATGCATGGAGAAGTCATTTCGAATGACTGGTCCTCAGTGTTGTGAGAATGATGACTGGTTAAAATTTTTGGTGGTTTCTTGTTCAGTCCATAGGCCTACATCATGTGGCAAACCGGTGAGCATGTGGCTCTATTAGTATAGGAGATACCTGAAAACATATCACACTTTTCATCATAGTGCTTTTACCAATGCATAAAATGCATGAAGAAGTCATTTCGAATGACTGGTCCTCAGTGTTGTGAGAACGATGACTGGTTAAAATTTTTGGTGGTTTCTTGTTCAGTCCATACGCCTACATCATGTGGCAAACTGGTGAGCATGTGGCTTTATTAGTATAGGAGATACCTGAAAACATATCACACTTTTCATCATAGTGCTTTTACCAATGCATAAAATGCATGGAGATGTCATTTCGAATGACTGGTCCTCAATGTTGTGAGAACGATGACTGGTTAAAATTTTTGGTGGTTTCTTGTTCAGTCCATAGGCCTACATCATGTGGCAAACCGGTGAGCATGTGGCTCTATTAGTATAGGAGATACCTGAAAACATATCACACTTTTCATCATAGTGCTTTTACCAATGCATAAAATGCATGGAGAAGTCATTTCGAATGACTGGTCCTCAGTGTTGTGAGAACGATGCCTGGTAAAAATTTTTGGTGGTTTCTTGTTCAGTCCATAGGCCTACATCATGTGGCAAACCGGTGAGCATGTGGCTCTATTAGTATAGGAGATACCTGAAAACATATCACACTTTTCATCATAGTGCTTTTACCAATGCATAAAATGCATGGAGAAGTCATTTCGAATGACTGGTCCTCAGTGTTGTGAGAACGATGACTGGTTAAAATTTTTGGTGGTTTCTTGTTCAGTCCATAGGCCTACATCATGTGGCAAACCGGTGAGCATGTGGCTCTATTAGTATAGGAGATACCTGAAAACATATACTTTTCATCATAGCGTTTTTACCAATGCATAAAATGCATGGAGAAGTCATTTCGAATGACTGGTCCTCAGTGTTGTGAGAACGATGACTGGTTAAAATTTTTGGTGGTTTCTTGTTCAGTCCATAGGCCTACATCATGTGGCAAACCGGTGAGCATGTGGCTCTATTAGTATAGGAGATACCTGAAAATATATCACACTTTTCATCATAGTGCTTTTACCAATGCATAAAATGCATGGAGAAGTCATTTCGAATGACTGGTCCTCAGTGTTGTGAGAACGATGACTGGTTAATATTTTTGGTGGTTTCTTGTTCAGTCCATAGGCCTACATCATGTGCCAAACCGGTGAGCATGTGGCTCTATTAGTATAGGAGATACCTGAAAACATATCACACTTTTCATCATAGTGCTTTTACCAATGCATAAAATGCATGGAGAAGTCATTTCGAATGACTGGTCCTCAGTGTTGTGAGAACGATGACTGGTTAAAATTTTTGGTGGTTTCTTGTTCAGTCCATAGGCCTACATCATGTGGCAAACCGGTGAGCATGTGGCTCTATTAGTATAGGAGATACCTGAAAACATATCACACTTTTCATCATAGTGCTTTTACCAATGCATAAAATGCATGGAGAAGTCATTTCGAATGACTGGTCCTCAGTGTTGTGAGAACGATGACTGGTTAAAATTTTTGGTGGTTTCTTGTTCAGTCCATAGGCCTACATCATGTGGCAAACCGGTGAGCATGTGGCTCAATTAGTATAGGAGATACCTGAAAACATATCACACTTTTCATCATAGTGCTTTTACCAATGCATAAAATGCATGGAGAAGTCATTTCGAAGGACTGGTCCTCAGTGTTGTGAGAACGATGACTGGTTAAAATTTTTGGTGGTTTCTTGTTCAGTCCATAGGCCTACATCATGTGGCAAACCGGTGAGCATGTGGCTCTATTAGTATAGGAGATACCTGAAAACATATCACACTTTTCATCATAGTGCTTTTACCAATGCATAAAATGCATGGAGAAGTCATTTCGAATGACTGGTCCTCAGTGTTGTGAGAACGATGACTGGTTAAAATTTTTGGTGGTTTCTTGTTCAGTCCATAGGCCTACATCATGTGGCAAACCGGTGAGCATGTGGCTCTATTAGTATAGGAGATACCTGAAAACATATCACACTTTTCATCATAGTGCTTTTACCAATGCATAAAATGCATGGAGAAGTCATTTCGAATGACTGGTCCTCAGTGTTGTGAGGACGATGACTGGTTAAAATTTTTGGTGGTTTCTTGTTCAGTCCATAGGCCTACATCATGTGGCAAACCGGTGAGCATGTGGCTCTATTAGTATAGGAGATACCTGAAAACATATCACACTTTTCATCATAGTGCTTTTACCAATGCATAAAATGCATGGAGAAGTCATTTCGAATGACTGGTCCTCAGTGTTGTGAGAACGATGACTGGTTAAAATTTTTGGTGGTTTCTTGTTCAGTCCATAGGCCTACATCATGTGGCAAACCGGTGAGCATGTGGCTCTATTAGTATAGGAGATACCTGAAAACATCACACTTTTCATCATAGTGCTTTTACCAATGCATAAAATGCATGGAGAAGTCATTTCGAATGACTGGTCCTCAGTGTTGTGAGAACGATGACTGGTTAAAATTTTTGGTGGTTTCTTGTTCAGTCCATAGGCCTACATCATGTGGCAAACCGGTGAGCATGTGGCTCTATTAGTATAGGAGATACCTGAAAACATATCACACTTTTCATCATAGTGCTTTTACCAATGCATAAAATGCATGGAGAAGTCATTTCGAATGACTGGTCCTCAGTGTTGTGAGAACGATGACTGGTTAAAATTTTTGGTGGTTTCTTGTTCAGTCCATAGGCCTACATCATGTGGCAAACCGGTGAGCATGTGGCTCTATTAGTATAGGAGATACCTGAAAACATATCACACTTTTCATCATAGTGCTTTTACCAATGCATAAAATGCATGGAGAAGTCATTTCGAATGACTGGTCCTCAGTGTTGTGAGAACGATGACTGGTTAAAATTTTTGGTGGTTTCTTGTTCAGTCCATAGGCCTACATCATGTGGCAAACCGGTGAGCATGTGGCTCTATTAGTATAGGAGATACCTGAAAACATATCACACTTTTCATCATAGTGCTTTTACCAATGCATAAAATGCATGGAGAAGTCATTTCGAATGACTGGTCCTCAGTGTTGTGAGGACGATGACTGGTTAAAATTTTTGGTGGTTTCTTGTTCAGTCCATAGGCCTACATCATGTGGCAAACCGGTGAGCATGTGGCTCTATTAGTATAGGAGATACCTGAAAACATATCACACTTTTCATCATAGTGCTTTTACCAATGCATAAAATGCATGGAGAAGTCATTTCGAATGACTGGTCCTCAGTGTTGTGAGAAAGATGACTGGTTAAAATTTTTGGTGGTTTCTTGTTCAGTCCATAGGCCTACATCATGTGGCAAACCGGTGAGCATGTGGCTCTATTAGTATAGGAGATACCTGAAAACATATCACACTTTTCATCATAGTGCTTTTACCAATGCATAAAATGCATGGAGAAGTCATTTCGAATGACTGGTCCTCAGTGCTGTGAGAACGATGACTGGTTAAAATTTTTGGTGGTTTCTTGTTCTGTCCATAGGCCTACATCATGTGGCAAACCGGTGAGCATGTGGCTCTATTAGTATAGGAGATACCTGAAAACATATCACACTTTTCATCATAGTGCTTTTACCAATGCATAAAATGCATGGAGAAGTCATTTCGAATGACTGGTCCTCAGTGTTGTGAGAACGATGACTGGTTAACATTTTTGGTGGTTTCTTGTTCAGTCCATAGGCCTACATCATGTGGCAAACCGGTGAGCATGTGGCTCTATTAGTATAGGAGATACCTGAAAACATATCACACTTTTCATCATAGTGCTTTTACCAATGCATAAAATGCATGGAGAAGTCATTTCGAATTACTGGTCCTCAGTGTTGTGAGAACGATGACTGGTTAAAATTTTTGGTGGTTTCTTGTTCAGTCCATAGGCCTACATCATGTGGCAAACCGGTGAGCATGTGGCTCTATTAGTATAGGAGATACCTGAAAACATATCACACTTTTCATCATAGTGCTTTTACCAATGCATAAAATGCATGGAGAAGTCATTTCGAATGACTGGTCCTCAGTGTTGTGAGAACGATGACTGGTTAAAATTTTTGGTGGTTTCTTGTTCAGTCCATAGGCCTACATCATGTGGCAAACCGGTGAGCATGTGGCTCTATTCGTATAGGAGATACCTGAAACATATCACACTTTTCATCATAGTGCTTTTACCAATGCATAAAATGCATGGAGAAGTCATTTCGAATGACTGGTCCTCAGTGTTGTGAGAACGATGACTGGTTAAAATTTTGGGTGGTTTCTTGTTCAGTCCATAGGCCTACATCATGTGGCAAACCGGTGAGCATGTGGCTCTATTAGTATAGGAGATACCTGAAAACATATCACACTTTTCATCATAGTGCTTTTACCAATGCATAAAATGCATGGAGAAGTCATTTCGAATGACTGGTCCTCAGTGTTGTGAGAAAGATGACTGGTTAAAATTTTTGGTGGTTTCTTGTTCAGTCCATAGGCCTACATCATGTGGCAAACCGGTGAGCATGTGGCTCTATTAGTATAGGTGATACCTGAAAACATATCACACTTTTCATCATAGTGCTTTTACCAATGCATAAAATGCATGGAGAAGTCATTTCGAATGACTGGTCCTCAGTGTTGTGAGAACGATGACTGGTTAAAATTTTTGGTGGTTTCTTGTTCAGTCCATAGGCCTACATCATGTGGCAAACTGGTGAGCATGTGGCTCTATTAGTATAGGAGATACCTGAAAACATATCACACTTTTCATCATAGTGCTTTTACCAATGCATAAAATGCATGGAGAAGTCATTTCGAATGACTGGTCCTCAGTGTTGTGAGAACGATGACTGGTTAAAATTTTTGGTGGTTTCTTGTTCAGTCCATAGGCCTACATCATGTGGCAAACCGGTGAGCATGTGGCTCTATTAGTATAGGAGATACCTGAAAACATATCACACTTTTCATCATAGTGCTTTTACCAATGCATAAAATGCATGGAGAAGTCATTTCGAATGACTGGTCCTCAGTGTTGTGAGAACGATGACTGGTTAAAATTTTTGGTGGTTTCTTGTTCAGTCCATAGGCCTACATCATGTGGCAAACCGGTGAGCATGTGGCTCTATTAGTATAGGAGATACCTGAAAACATATCACACTTTTCATCATAGTGCTTTTACCAATGCATAAAATGCATGGAGAAGTCATTTCGAATGACTGGTCCTCAGTGTTGTGAGAACGATGACTGGTTAAAATTTTTGGTGGTTTCTTGTTCAGTCCATAGGCCTACATCATGTGGCAAACCGGTGAGCATGTGGCTCTATTAGTATAGGAGATACCTGAAAACATATCACACTTTTCATCATAGTGCTTTTACCAATGCATAAAATGCATGGAGAAGTCATTTCGAATGACTGGTCCTCAGTGTTGTGAGAACGATGACTGGTTAAAATTTTTGGTGGTTTCTTGTTCAGTCCATAGGCCTACATCATGTGGCAAACCGGTGAGCATGTGGCTCTATTAGTATAGGAGATACCTGAAAACATATCACACTTTTCATCATAGTGCTTTTACCAATGCATAAAATGCATGGAGAAGTCATTTCGAATGACTGGTCCTCAGTGTTGTGAGAACGATGACTGGTTAAAATTTTTGGTGGTTTCTTGTTCAGTCCATAGGCCTACATCATGTGGCAAACCGGTGAGCATGTGGCTCTATTAGTATAGGAGATACCTGAAAACATATCACACTTTTCATCATAGTGCTTTTACCAATGCATAAAATGCATGAAGAAGTCATTTCGAATGACTGGTCCTCAGTGTTGTGAGAACGATGACTGGTTAAAATTTTTGGTGGTTTCTTGTTCAGTCCATAGGCCTACATCATGTGGCAAACTGGTGAGCATGTGGCTCTATTAGTATAGGAGATACCTGAAAACATATCACACTTTTCATCATAGTGCTTTTACCAATGCATAAAATGCATGGAGATGTCATTTCGAATGACTGGTCCTCAATGTTGTGAGAACGATGACTGGTTAAAATTTTTGGTGGTTTCTTGTTCAGTCCATAGGCCTACATCATGTGGCAAACCGGTGAGCATGTGGCTCTATTAGTATAGGAGATACCTGAAAACATATCACACTTTTCATCATAGTGCTTTTACCAATGCATAAAATGCATGGAGAAGTCATTTCGAATGACTGGTCCTCAGTGTTGTGAGAACGATGCCTGGTAAAAATTTTTGGTGGTTTCTTGTTCAGTCCATAGGCCTACATCATGTGGCAAACCGGTGAGCATGTGGCTCTATTAGTATAGGAGATACCTGAAAACATATCACACTTTTCATCATAGTGCTTTTACCAATGCATAAAATGCATGGAGAAGTCATTTCGAATGACTGGTCCTCAGTGTTGTGAGAACGATGACTGGTTAAAATTTTTGGTGGTTTCTTGTTCAGTCCATAGGCCTACATCATGTGGCAAACCGGTGAGCATGTGGCTCTATTAGTATAGGAGATACCTGAAAACATATCACACTTTTCATCATAGTGCTTTTACCAATGCATAAAATGCATGGAGAAGTCATTTCGAATGACTGGTCCTCAGTGTTGTGAGAACGATGACTGGTTAAAATTTTTGGTGGCTTCTTGTTCAGTCCATAGGCCTACATCATGTGGCAAACCGGTGAGCATGTGGCTCTATTAGTATAGGAGATACCTGAAAACATATCACACTTTTCATCATAGTGCTTTTACCAATGCATAAAATGCATGGAGAAGTCATTTCGAATGACTGGTCCTCAGTGTTGTGAGAACGATGACTGGTTAAAATTTTTGGTGGTTTCTTGTTCAGTCCATAGGCCTACATCATGTGGCAAACCGGTGAGCATGTGGCTCTATTAGTATAGGAGATACCTGAAAACATATCACACTTTTCATCATAGTGCTTTTACCAATGCATAAAATGCATGGAGAAGTCATTTCGAATGACTGGTCCTCAGTGTTGTGAGAACGATGACTGGTTAAAATTTTTGGTGGTTTCTTGTTCAGTCCATAGGCCTACATCATGTGGCAAACCGGTGAGCATGTGGCTCTATTAGTATAGGAGATACCTGAAAACATATCACACTTTTCATCATAGTGCTTTTACCAATGCACAAAATGCATGGAGAAGTCATTTCGAATGACTGGTCCTCAGTGTTGTGAGAACGATGACTGGTTAAAATTTTTGGTGGTTTCTTGTTCAGTCCATAGGCCTACATCATGTGGCAAACCGGTGAGCATGTGGCTCTATTAGTATAGGAGATACCTGAAAACATATCACACTTTTCATCATAGTGCTTTTACCAATGCATAAAATGCATGGAGAAGTCATTTCGAATGACTGGTCCTCAATGTTGTGAGAACGATGACTGGTTAAAATTTTTGGTGGTTTCTTGTTCAGTCCATAGGCCTACATCATGTGGCAAACCGGTGAGCATGTGGCTCTATTAGTATAGGAGATACCTGAAAACATATCACACTTTTCATCATAGTGCTTTTACCAATGCATAAAATGCATGGAGAAGTCATTTCGAATGACTGGTCCTCAGTGTTGTGAGAACGATGACTGGTTAAAATTTTTGGTGGTTTCTTGTTCAGTCCATAGGCCTACATCATGTGGCAAACCGGTGAGCATGTGGCTCTATTAGTATAGGAGATACCTGAAAACATATCACACTTTTCATCATAGTGCTTTTACCAATGCATACAATGCATGGAGAAGTCATTTCGAATGACTGGTCCTCAGTGTTGTGAGAACGATGACTGGTTAAAATTTTTGGTGGTTTCTTGTTCAGTCCATAGGCCTACATCATGTGGCAAACCGGTGAGCATGTGGCTCTATTAATATAGGAGATACCTGAAAACATATCACACTTTTCATCATAGTGCTTTTACCAATGCATAAAATGCATGGAGAAGTCATTTCGAATGACTGGTCCTCAGTGTTGTGAGAACGATGACTGGTTAAAATTTTTGGTGGCTTCTTGTTCAGTCCATAGGCCTACATCATGTGGCAAACCGGTGAGCATGTGGCTCTATTAGTATAGGAGATACCTGAAAACATATCACACTTTTCATCATAGTGCTTTTACCAATGCATAAAATGCATGGAGAAGTCATTTCGAATGACTGGTCCTCAGTGTTGTGAGAACGATGACTGGTTAAAATTTTTGGTGGTTTCTTGTTCAGTCCATAGGCCTACATCATGTGGCAAACCGGTGAGCATGTGGCTCTATTAGTATAGGAGATACCTGAAAACATATCACACTTTTCATCATAGTGCTTTTACCAATGCATAAAATGCATGGAGAAGTCATTTCGAATGACTGGTCCTCAGTGTTGTGAGAACGATGACTGGTTAAAATTTTTGGTGGTTTCTTGTTCAGTCCATAGGCCTACATCATGTGGCAAACCGGTGAGCATGTGGCTCTATTAGTATAGGAGATACCTGAAAACATATCACACTTTTCATCATAGTGCTTTTACCAATGCATAAAATGCATGGAGAAGTCATTTCGAATGACTGGTCCTCAGTGTTGTGAGAACGATGACTGGTTAAAATTTTTGGTGGTTTCTTGTTCAGTCCATAGGCCTACATCATGTGGCAAACCGGTGAGCATGTGGCTCTATTAGTATAGGAGATACCTGAAAACATATCACACTTTTCATCATAGTGCTTTTACCAATGCATAAAATGCATGGAGAAGTCATTTCGAATGACTGGTCCTCAGAGTTGTGAGAACGATGACTGGTTAAAATTTTTGGTGGTTTCTTGTTCAGTCCATAGGCCTACATCATGTGGCAAACCGGTGAGCATGTGGCTCTATTAGTATAGGAGATACCTAAAAACATATCATACTTTTCATCATAGTGCTTTTACCAATGCATAAAATGCATGGAGAAGTCATTTCGAATGACTGGTCCTCAGTGTTGTGAGAACGATGACTGGTTAAAATTTTTGGTGGTTTCTTGTTCAGTCCATAGGCCTACATCATGTGGCAAACCGGTGAGCATGTGGCTCTATTAGTATAGGAGATACCTGAAAACATATCACACTTTTCATCATAGTGCTTTTACCAATGCATAAAATGCATGGAGAAGTCATTTCGAATGACTGGTCCTCAGTGTTGTGAGAACGATGACTGGTTAAAATTTTTGGTGGTTTCTTGTTCAGTCCATAGGCCTACATCATGTGGCAAACCAGTGAGCATGTGGCTCTATTAGTATAGGAGATACCTGAAAACATATCACACTTTTCATCATAGTGCTTTTACCAATGCATAAAATGCATGGAGAAGTCATTTCGAATGACTGGTCCTCAGTGTTGTGAGAACGATGACTGGTTAAAATTTTTGGTGGTTTCTTGTTCAGTCCATAGGCCTACATCATGTGGCAAACCGGTGAGCATGTGGCTCTATTAGTATAGGAGATACCTGAAAACATATCACACTTTTCATCATAGTGCTTTTACCAATGCATAAAATGCATGGAGAAGTCATTTCGAATGACTGGTCCTCAGTGCTGTGAGAACGATGACTGGTTAAAATTTTTGGTGGTTTCTTGTTCAGTCCATAGGCCTACATCATGTGGCAAACCGGTGAGCATGTGGCTCTATTAGTATAGGAGATACCTGAAAACATATCACACTTTTCATCATAGTGCTTTTACCAATGCATAAAATGCATGGAGAAGTCATTTCGAATGACTGGTCCTCAGTGTTGTGAGAACGATGACTGGTTAAAATTTTTGGTGGTTTCTTGTTCAGTCCATAGGCCTACATCATGTGGCAAACCGGTGAGCATGTGGCTCTATTAGTATAGGAGATACCTGAAAACATATCACACTTTTCATCATAGTGCTTTTACCAATGCATAAAATGCATGGAGAAGTCATTTCGAATGACTGGTCCTCAGTGTTGTGAGAACGATGACTGGTTAAAATTTTTGGTGGTTTCTTGTTCAGTCCATAGGCCTACATCATGTGGCAAACCGGTGAGCATGTGGCTCTATTAGTATAGGAGATACCTGAAAACATATCACACTTTTCATCATAGTGCTTTTACCAATGCATAAAATGCATGGAGAAGTCATTTCGAATGACTGGTCCTCAGTGTTGTGAGAACGATGACTGGTTAAAATTTTTGGTGGTTTCTTGTTCAGTCCATAGGCCTACATCATGTGGCAAACCGGTGAGCATGTGGCTCTATTAGTATAGGAGATACCTGAAAACATATCACACTTTTCATCATAGTGCTTTTACCAATGCATAAAATGCATGGAGAAGTCATTTCGAATGACTGGTCCTCAGTGTTGTGAGAACGATGACTGGTTAAAATTTTTGGTGGTTTCTTGTTCAGTCCATAGGCCTACATCATGTGGCAAACCGGTGAGCATGTGGCTCTATTAGTATAGGAGATACCTGAAAACATATCACACTTTTCATCATAGTGCTTTTACCAATGCATAAAATGCATGGAGAAGTCATTTCGAATGACTGGTCCTCAGTGTTGTGAGGACGATGACTGGTTAAAATTTTTGGTGGTTTCTTGTTCAGTCCATAGGCCTACATCATGTGGCAAACCGGTGAGCATGTGGCTCTATTAGTATAGGAGATACCTGAAAACATATCACACTTTTCATCATAGTGCTTTTACCAATGCATAAAATGCATGGAGAAGTCATTTCGAATGACTGGTCCTCAGTGCTGTGAGAACGATGACTGGTTAAAATTTTTGGTGGTTTCTTGTTCAGTCCATAGGCCTACATCATGTGGCAAACCGGTGAGCATGTGGCTCTATTAGTATAGGAGATACCTGAAAACATATCACACTTTTCATCATAGTGCTTTTACCAATGCATAAAATGCATGGAGAAGTCATTTCGAATGACTGGTCCTCAGTGTTGTGAGAACGATGACTGGTTAAAATTTTTGGTGGTTTCTTGTTCAGTCCATAGGCCTACATCATGTGGCAAACCGGTGAGCATGTGGCTCTATTAGTATAGGAGATACCTGAAAACATATCACACTTTTCATCATAGTGCTTTTACCAATGCATAAAATGCATGGAGAAGTCATTTCGAATGACTGGTCCTCAGTGTTGTGAGAACGATGACTGGTTAAAATTTTTGGTGGTTTCTTGTTCAGTCCATAGGCCTACATCATGTGGCAAACCGGTGAGCATGTGGCTCTATTAGTATAGGAGATACCTGAAAACATATCACACTTTTCATCATAGTGCTTTTACCAATGCATAAAATGCATGGAGAAGTCATTTCGAATGACTGGTCCTCAGTGTTGTGAGAACGATGACTGGTTAAAATTTTTGGTGGTTTCTTGTTCAGTCCATAGGCCTACATCATGTGGCAAACCGGTGAGCATGTGGCTCTATTAGTATAGGAGATACCTGAAAACATATCACACTTTTCATCATAGTGCTTTTACCAATGCATAAAATGCATGGAGAAGTCATTTCGAATGACTGGTCCTCAGTGTTGTGAGAACGATGACTGGTTAAAATTTTTGGTGGCTTCTTGTTCAGTCCATAGGCCTACATCATGTGGCAAACCGGTGAGCATGTGGCTCTATTAGTATAGGAGATACCTGAAAACATATCACACTTTTCATCATAGTGCTTTTACCAATGCATAAAATGCATGGAGAAGTCATTTCGAATGACTGGTCCTCAGTGTTGTGAGAACGATGACTGGTTAAAATTTTTGGTGGTTTCTTGTTCAGTCCATAGGCCTACATCATGTGGCAAACCGGTGAGCATGTGGCTCTATTAGTATAGGAGATACCTGAAAACATATCACACTTTTCATCATAGTGCTTTTACCAATGCATAAAATGCATGGAGAAGTCATTTCGAATGACTGGTCCTCAGTGTTGTGAGAACGATGACTGGTTAAAATTTTTGGTGGTTTCTTGTTCAGTCCATAGGCCTACATCATGTGGCAAACCGGTGAGCATGTGGCTCTATTAGTATAGGAGATACCTGAAAACATATCACACTTTTCATCATAGTGCTTTTACCAATGCACAAAATGCATGGAGAAGTCATTTCGAATGACTGGTCCTCAGTGTTGTGAGAACGATGACTGGTTAAAATTTTTGGTGGTTTCTTGTTCAGTCCATAGGCCTACATCATGTGGCAAACCGGTGAGCATGTGGCTCTATTAGTATAGGAGATACCTGAAAACATATCACACTTTTCATCATAGTGCTTTTACCAATGCATAAAATGCATGGAGAAGTCATTTCGAATGACTGGTCCTCAATGTTGTGAGAACGATGACTGGTTAAAATTTTTGGTGGTTTCTTGTTCAGTCCATAGGCCTACATCATGTGGCAAACCGGTGAGCATGTGGCTCTATTAGTATAGGAGATACCTGAAAACATATCACACTTTTCATCATAGTGCTTTTACCAATGCATAAAATGCATGGAGAAGTCATTTCGAATGACTGGTCCTCAGTGTTGTGAGAACGATGACTGGTTAAAATTTTTGGTGGTTTCTTGTTCAGTCCATAGGCCTACATCATGTGGCAAACCGGTGAGCATGTGGCTCTATTAGTATAGGAGATACCTGAAAACATATCACACTTTTCATCATAGTGCTTTTACCAATGCATACAATGCATGGAGAAGTCATTTCGAATGACTGGTCCTCAGTGTTGTGAGAACGATGACTGGTTAAAATTTTTGGTGGTTTCTTGTTCAGTCCATAGGCCTACATCATGTGGCAAACCGGTGAGCATGTGGCTCTATTAATATAGGAGATACCTGAAAACATATCACACTTTTCATCATAGTGCTTTTACCAATGCATAAAATGCATGGAGAAGTCATTTCGAATGACTGGTCCTCAGTGTTGTGAGAACGATGACTGGTTAAAATTTTTGGTGGCTTCTTGTTCAGTCCATAGGCCTACATCATGTGGCAAACCGGTGAGCATGTGGCTCTATTAGTATAGGAGATACCTGAAAACATATCACACTTTTCATCATATGACTTCTCCATGCATTTTATGCATTGGTAAAAGCACTATGATGAAAAGTGTGATATGTTTTCAGGTATCTCCTATACTAATAGAGCCACATGCTCACCGGTTTGCCACATGATGTAGGCCTATGGACTGAACAAGAAACCACCAAAAATTTTAACCAGTCATCGTTCTCACAACACTGAGGACCAGTCATTCGAAATGACTTCTCCATGCATTTTATGCATTGGTAAAAGCACTATGATGAAAAGTGTGATGTTTTCAGGTATCTCCTATACTAATAGAGCCACATGCTCACCGGTTTGCCACATGATGTAGGCCTATGGACTGAACAAGAAACCACCAAAAATTTTAACCAGTCATCGTTCTCACAACACTGAGGACCAGTCATTCGAAATGACTTCTCCATGCATTTTATGCATTGGTAAAAGCACTATGATGAAAAGTGTGATATGTTTTCAGGTATCTCCTATACTAATAGAGCCACATGCTCACCGGTTTGCCACATGATGTAGGCCTATGGACTGAACAAGAAACCACCAAAAATTTTAACCAGTCATCGTCCTCACAACACTGAGGACCAGTCATTCGAAATGACTTCTCCATGCATTTTATGCATTGGTAAAAGCACTATGATGAAAAGTGTGATATGTTTTCAGGTATCTCCTATACTAATAGAGCCACATGCTCACCGGTTTGCCACATGATGTAGGCCTATGGACTGAACAAGAAACCACCAAAAATTTTAACCAGTCATCGTTCCACAACACTGAGGACCAGTCATTCGAAATGACTTCTCCATGCATTTTATGCATTGGTAAAAGCACTATGATGAAAAGTGTGATATGTTTTCAGGTATCTCCTATACTAATAGAGCCACATGCTCACCGGTTTGCCACATGATGTAGGCCTATGGACTGAACAAGAAACCACCAAAAATTTTAACCAGTCATCGTTCTCACAACACTGAGGACCAGTCCTTCGAAATGACTTCTCCATGCATTTTATGCATTGGTAAAAGCACTATGATGAAAAGTGTGATATGTTTTCAGGTATCTCCTATACTAATTGAGCCACATGCTCACCGGTTTGCCACATGATGTAGGCCTATGGACTGAACAAGAAACCACCAAAAATTTTAACCAGTCATCGTTCTCACAACACTGAGGACCAGTCATTCGAAATGACTTCTCCATGCATTTTATGCATTGGTAAAAGCACTATGATGAAAAGTGTGATATGTTTTCAGGTATCTCCTATACTAATAGAGCCACATGCTCACCGGTTTGCCACATGATGTAGGCCTATGGACTGAACAAGAAACCACCAAAAATTTTAACCAGTCATCGTTCTCACAACACTGAGGACCAGTCATTCGAAATGACTTCTCCATGCATTTTATGCATTGGTAAAAGCACTATGATGAAAAGTGTGATATGTTTTCAGGTATCTCCTATACTAATAGAGCCACATGCTCACCGGTTTGGCACATGATGTAGGCCTATGGACTGAACAAGAAACCACCAAAAATATTAACCAGTCATCGTTCTCACAACACTGAGGACCAGTCATTCGAAATGACTTCTCCATGCATTTTATGCATTGGTAAAAGCACTATGATGAAAAGTGTGATATATTTTCAGGTATCTCCTATACTAATAGAGCCACATGCTCACCGGTTTGCCACATGATGTAGGCCTATGGACTGAACAAGAAACCACCAAAAATTTTAACCAGTCATCGTTCTCACAACACTGAGGACCAGTCATTCGAAATGACTTCTCCATGCATTTTATGCATTGGTAAAAACGCTATGATGAAAAGTATGATATGTTTTCAGGTATCTCCTATACTAATAGAGCCACATGCTCACCGGTTTGCCACATGATGTAGGCCTATGGACTGAACAAGAAACCACCAAAAATTTTAACCAGTCATCGTTCTCACAACACTGAGGACCAGTCATTCGAAATGACTTCTCCATGCATTTTATGCATTGGTAAAAGCACTATGATGAAAAGTGTGATATGTTTTCAGGTATCTCCTATACTAATAGAGCCACATGCTCACCGGTTTGCCACATGATGTAGGCCTATGGACTGAACAAGAAACCACCAAAAATTTTTACCAGGCATCGTTCTCACAACACTGAGGACCAGTCATTCGAAATGACTTCTCCATGCATTTTATGCATTGGTAAAAGCACTATGATGAAAAGTGTGATATGTTTTCAGGTATCTCCTATACTAATAGAGCCACATGCTCACCGGTTTGCCACATGATGTAGGCCTATGGACTGAACAAGAAACCACCAAAAATTTTAACCAGTCATCGTTCTCACAACATTGAGGACCAGTCATTCGAAATGACATCTCCATGCATTTTATGCATTGGTAAAAGCACTATGATGAAAAGTGTGATATGTTTTCAGGTATCTCCTATACTAATAGAGCCACATGCTCACCGGTTTGCCACATGATGTAGGCCTATGGACTGAACAAGAAACCACCAAAAATTTTAACCAGTCATCATTCTCACAACACTGAGGACCAGTCATTCGAAATGACTTCTCCATGCATTTTATGCATTGGTAAAAGCACTATGATGAAAAGTGTGATATGTTTTCAGGTATCTCCTATACTAATAGAGCCACATGCTCACCGGTTTGCCACATGATGTAGGCCTATGGACTGAACAAGAAACCACCAAAAATTTTAACCAGTCATCGTTCTCACAACACTGAGGACCAGTCATTCGAAATGACTTCTCCATGCATTTTATGCATTGGTAAAAGCACTATGATGAAAAGTGTGATATGTTTTCAGGTATCTCCTATACTAATAGAGCCACATGCTCACCGGTTTGCCACATGATGTAGGCCTATGGACTGAACAAGAAACCACCAAAAATTTTAACCAGTCATCGTTCTCACAACACTGAGGACCAGTCATTCGAAATGACTTCTCCATGCATTTTATGCATTGGTAAAAGCACTATGATGAAAAGTGTGATATGTTTTCAGGTTTCTCCTATACTAATAGAGCCACATGCTCACCGGTTTGCCACATGATGTAGGCCTATGGACTGAACAAGAAACCACCAAAAATTTTAACCAGTCATCGTTCTCACAACACTGAGGACCAGTCATTCGAAATGACTTCTCCATGCATTTTATGCATTGGTAAAAGCACTATGATGAAAAGTGTGATATGTTTTCAGGTATCTCCTATACTAATAGAGCCACATGCTCACCGGTTTGCCACATGATGTAGGCCTATGGACTGAACAAGAAACCACCAAAAATTTTAACCAGTCATCGTTCTCACAACACTGAGGACCAGTCATTCGAAATGACTTCTCCATGCATTTTATGCATTGGTAAAAGCACTATGATGAAAAGTGTGATATGTTTTCAGGTATCTCCTATACTAATAGAGCCACATGCTCACCAGTTTGCCACATGATGTAGGCCTATGGACTGAACAAGAAACCACCAAAAATTTTAACCAGTCATCGTTCTCACAACACTGAGGACCAGTCATTCGAAATGACTTCTCCATGCATTTTATGCATTGGTAAAAGCACTATGATGAAAAGTGTGATGTTTTCAGGTATCTCCTATACTAATAGAGCCACATGCTCACCGGTTTGCCACATGATGTAGGCCTATGGACTGAACAAGAAACCACCAAAAATTTTAACCAGTCATCGTTCTCACAACACTGAGGACCAGTCATTCGAAATGACTTCTCCATGCATTTTATGCATTGGTAAAAGCACTATGATGAAAAGTGTGATATGTTTTCAGGTATCTCCTATACTAATAGAGCCACATGCTCACCGGTTTGCCACATGATGTAGGCCTATGGACTGAACAAGAAACCACCCAAAATTTTAACCAGTCATCGTTCTCACAACACTGAGGACCAGTCATTCGAAATGACTTCTCCATGCATTTTATGCATTGGTAAAAGCACTATAATGAAAAGTGTGATATGTTTTCAGGTATCTCCTATACGAATAGAGCCACATGCTCACCGGTTTGCCACATGATGTAGGCCTATGGACTGAACAAGAAACCACCAAAAATTTTAACCAGTCATCGTTCTCACAACACTGAGGACCAGTCATTCGAAATGACTTCTCCATGCATTTTATGCATTGGTAAAAGCACTATGATGAAAAGTGTGATATGTTTTCAGGTATCTCCTATACTAATAGAGCCACATGCTCACCGGTTTGCCACATGATGTAGGCCTATGGACTGAACAAGAAACCACCAAAAATTTTAACCAGTCATCGTTCTCACAGCACTGAGGACCAGTCATTCGAAATGACTTCTCCATGCATTTTATGCATTGGTAAAAGCACTATGATGAAAAGTGTGATATGTTTTCAGGTATCTCCTATACTAATAGAGCCACATGCTCACCGGTTTGCCACATGATGTAGGCCTATGGACTGAACAAGAAACCACCAAAAATTTTAACCAGTCATCTTTCTCACAACACTGAGGACCAGTCATTCGAAATGACTTCTCCATGCATTTTATGCATTGGTAAAAGCACTATGATGAAAAGTGTGATATGTTTTCAGGTATCTCCTATACTAATAGAGCCACATGCTCACCGGTTTGCCACATGATGTAGGCCTATGGACTGAACAAGAAACCACCAAAAATTTTAACCAGTCATCGTACTCACAACACTGAGGACCAGTCATTCGAAATGACTTCTCCATGCATTTTATGCATTGGTAAAAGCACTATGATGAAAAGTGTGATGTTTTCAGGTATCTCCTATACTAATAGAGCCACATGCTCACCGGTTTGCCACATGATGTAGGCCTATGGACTGAACAAGAAACCACCAAAAATTTTAACCAGTCATCGTTCTCACAACACTGAGGACCAGTCATTCGAAATGACTTCTCCATGCATTTTATGCATTGGTAAAAGCACTATGATGAAAAGTGTGATATGTTTTCAGGTATCTCCTATACTAATAGAGCCACATGCTCACCGGTTTGCCACATGATGTAGGCCTATGGACTGAACAAGAAACCACCAAAAATTTTAACCAGTCATCGTCCTCACAACACTGAGGACCAGTCATTCGAAATGACTTCTCCATGCATTTTATGCATTGGTAAAAGCACTATGATGAAAAGTGTGATATGTTTTCAGGTATCTCCTATACTAATAGAGCCACATGCTCACCGGTTTGCCACATGATGTAGGCCTATGGACTGAACAAGAAACCACCAAAAATTTTAACCAGTCATCGTTCTCACAACACTGAGGACCAGTCATTCGAAATGACTTCTCCATGCATTTTATGCATTGGTAAAAGCACTATGATGAAAAGTGTGATATGTTTTCAGGTATCTCCTATACTAATAGAGCCACATGCTCACCGGTTTGCCACATGATGTAGGCCTATGGACTGAACAAGAAACCACCAAAAATTTTAACCAGTCATCGTTCTCACAACACTGAGGACCAGTCCTTCGAAATGACTTCTCCATGCATTTTATGCATTGGTAAAAGCACTATGATGAAAAGTGTGATATGTTTTCAGGTATCTCCTATACTAATAGAGCCACATGCTCACCGGTTTGCCACATGATGTAGGCCTATGGACTGAACAAGAAACCACCAAAAATTTTAACCAGTCATCGTCCTCACAACACTGAGGACCAGTCATTCGAAATGACTTCTCCATGCATTTTATGCATTGGTAAAAGCACTATGATGAAAAGTGTGATATGTTTTCAGGTATCTCCTATACTAATAGAGCCACATGCTCACCGGTTTGCCACATGATGTAGGCCTATGGACTGAACAAGAAACCACCAAAAATTTTAACCAGTCATCGTTCTCACAACACTGAGGACCAGTCATTCGAAATGACTTCTCCATGCATTTTATGCATTGGTAAAAGCACTATGATGAAAAGTGTGATATGTTTTCAGGTATCTCCTATACTAATAGAGCCACATGCTCACCGGTTTGCCACATGATGTAGGCCTATGGACTGAACAAGAAACCACCAAAAATTTTAACCAGTCATCGTTCTCACAACACTGAGGACCAGTCATTCGAAATGACTTCTCCATGCATTTTATGCATTGGTAAAAGCACTATGATGAAAAGTGTGATATGTTTTCAGGTATCTCCTATACTAATAGAGCCACATGCTCACCGGTTTGCCACATGATGTAGGCATATGGACTGAACAAGAAACCACCAAAAATTTTAACCAGTCATCGTTCTCACAACACTGAGGACCAGTCATTCGAAATGACTTCTCCATGCATTTTATGCATTGGTAAAAGCACTATGATGAAAAGTGTGATATGTTTTCAGGTATCTCCTATACTAATAGAGCCACATGCTCACCGGTTTGCCACATGATGTAGGCCTATGGACTGAACAAGAAACCACCAAAAATTTTAACCAGTCATCGTTCTCACAACACTGAGGACCAGTCATTCGAAATGACTTCTCCATGCATTTTATGCATTGGTAAAAGCACTATGATGAAAAGTGTGATATGTTTTCAGGTATCTCCTATACTAATAGAGCCACATGCTCACCGGTTTGCCACATGATGTAGGCCTATGGACTGAACAAGAAACCACCAAAAATTTTAACCAGTCATCGTTCTCACAGCACTGAGGACCAGTCATTCGAAATGACTTCTCCATGCATTTTATGCATTGGTAAAAGCACTATGATGAAAAGTGTGATATGTTTTCAGGTATCTCCTATACTAATAGAGCCACATGCTCACCGGTTTGCCACATGATGTAGGCCTATGGACTGAACAAGAAACCACCAAAAATTTTAACCAGTCATCGTTCTCACAACACTGAGGACCAGTCATTCGAAATGACTTCTCCATGCATTTTATGCATTGGTAAAAGCACTATGATGAAAAGTGTGATATGTTTTCAGGTATCTCCTATACTAATAGAGCCACATGCTCACCGGTTTGCCACATGATGTAGGCCTATGGACTGAACAAGAAACCACCAAAAATATTAACCAGTCATCGTTCTCACAACACTGAGGACCAGTCATTCGAAATGACTTCTCCATGCATTTTATGCATTGGTAAAAGCACTATGATGAAAAGTGTGATATATTTTCAGGTATCTCCTATACTAATAGAGCCACATGCTCACCGGTTTGCCACATGATGTAGGCCTATGGACTGAACAAGAAACCACCAAAAATTTTAACCAGTCATCGTTCTCACAACACTGAGGACCAGTCATTCGGTGACTGGTCCTCAGTGTTGTGAGAACGATGACTGGTTAAAATTTTTGGTGGTTTCTTGTTCAGTCCATAGGCCTACATCATGTGGCTCACCGGTTTGCCACATGATGAACGATGACTGGTTAAAATTTTTGGTGGTTTCTTGTTCAGTCCATATGCCTACATCATGTGGCAAACCGGTGAGCATGTGGCTCTATTAGTATAGGAGATACCTGAAAACATATCACACTTTTCATCATAGTGCTTTTACCAATGCATAAAATGCATGGAGAAGTCATTTCGAATGACTGGTCCTCAGTGTTGTGAGAACGATGACTGGTTAAAATTTTTGGTGGTTTCTTGTTCAGTCCATAGGCCTACATCATGTGGCAAACCGGTGAGCATGTGGCTCTATTAGTATAGGAGATACCTGAAAACATATCACACTTTTCATCATAGTGCTTTTACCAATGCATAAAATGCATGGAGAAGTCATTTCGAATGACTGGTCCTCAGTGTTGTGAGAACGATGACTGGTTAAAATTTTTGGTGGTTTCTTGTTCAGTCCATAGGCCTACATCATGTGGCAAACCGGTGAGCATGTGGCTCTATTAGTATAGGAGATACCTGAAAACATATCACACTTTTCATCATAGTGCTTTTACCAATGCATAAAATGCATGGAGAAGTCATTTCGAATGACTGGTCCTCAGTGTTGTGAGGACGATGACTGGTTAAAATTTTTGGTGGTTTCTTGTTCAGTCCATAGGCCTACATCATGTGGCAAACCGGTGAGCATGTGGCTCTATTAGTATAGGAGATACCTGAAAACATATCACACTTTTCATCATAGTGCTTTTACCAATGCATAAAATGCATGGAGAAGTCATTTCGAAGGACTGGTCCTCAGTGTTGTGAGAACGATGACTGGTTAAAATTTTTGGTGGTTTCTTGTTCAGTCCATAGGCCTACATCATGTGGCAAACCGGTGAGCATGTGGCTCTATTAGTATAGGAGATACCTGAAAACATATCACACTTTTCATCATAGTGCTTTTACCAATGCATAAAATGCATGGAGAAGTCATTTCGAATGACTGGTCCTCAGTGTTGTGAGAACGATGACTGGTTAAAATTTTTGGTGGTTTCTTGTTCAGTCCATAGGCCTACATCATGTGGCAAACCGGTGAGCATGTGGCTCTATTAGTATAGGAGATACCTGAAAACATATCACACTTTTCATCATAGTGCTTTTACCAATGCATAAAATGCATGGAGAAGTCATTTCGAATGACTGGTCCTCAGTGTTGTGAGGACGATGACTGGTTAAAATTTTTGGTGGTTTCTTGTTCAGTCCATAGGCCTACATCATGTGGCAAACCGGTGAGCATGTGGCTCTATTAGTATAGGAGATACCTGAAAACATATCACACTTTTCATCATAGTGCTTTTACCAATGCATAAAATGCATGGAGAAGTCATTTCGAATGACTGGTCCTCAGTGTTGTGAGAACGATGACTGGTTAAAATTTTTGGTGGTTTCTTGTTCAGTCCATAGGCCTACATCATGTGGCAAACCGGTGAGCATGTGGCTCTATTAGTATAGGAGATACCTGAAAACATCACACTTTTCATCATAGTGCTTTTACCAATGCATAAAATGCATGGAGAAGTCATTTCGAATGACTGGTCCTCAGTGTTGTGAGAACGATGACTGGTTAAAATTTTTGGTGGTTTCTTGTTCAGTCCATAGGGCCTACATCATGTGGCAAACCGGTGAGCATGTGGCTCTATTAGTATAGGAGATACCTGAAAACATATCACACTTTTCATCATAGTGCTTTTACCAATGCATAAAATGCATGGAGAAGTCATTTCGAATGACTGGTCCTCAGTGTTGTGAGAACGATGACTGGTTAAAATTTTTGGTGGTTTCTTGTTCAGTCCATAGGCCTACATCATGTGGCAAACCGGTGAGCATGTGGCTCTATTAGTATAGGAGATACCTGAAAACATATCACACTTTTCATCATAGTGCTTTTACCAATGCATAAAATGCATGGAGAAGTCATTTCGAATGACTGGTCCTCAGTGTTGTGAGAACGATGACTGGTTAAAATTTTTGGTGGTTTCTTGTTCAGTCCATAGGCCTACATCATGTGGCAAACCGGTGAGCATGTGGCTCTATTAGTATAGGAGATACCTGAAAACATATCACACTTTTCATCATAGTGCTTTTACCAATGCATAAAATGCATGGAGAAGTCATTTCGAATGACTGGTCCTCAGTGTTGTGAGGACGATGACTGGTTAAAATTTTTGGTGGTTTCTTGTTCAGTCCATAGGCCTACATCATGTGGCAAACCGGTGAGCATGTGGCTCTATTAGTATAGGAGATACCTGAAAACATATCACACTTTTCATCATAGTGCTTTTACCAATGCATAAAATGCATGGAGAAGTCATTTCGAATGACTGGTCCTCAGTGTTGTGAGAAAGATGACTGGTTAAAATTTTTGGTGGTTTCTTGTTCAGTCCATAGGCCTACATCATGTGGCAAACCGGTGAGCATGTGGCTCTATTAGTATAGGAGATACCTGAAAACATATCACACTTTTCATCATAGTGCTTTTACCAATGCATAAAATGCATGGAGAAGTCATTTCGAATGACTGGTCCTCAGTGCTGTGAGAACGATGACTGGTTAAAATTTTTGGTGGTTTCTTGTTCAGTCCATAGGCCTACATCATGTGGCAAACCGGTGAGCATGTGGCTCTATTAGTATAGGAGATACCTGAAAACATATCACACTTTTCATCATAGTGCTTTTACCAATGCATAAAATGCATGGAGAAGTCATTTCGAATGACTGGTCCTCAGTGTTGTGAGAACGATGACTGGTTAAAATTTTTGGTGGTTTCTTGTTCAGTCCATAGGCCTACATCATGTGGCAAACCGGTGAGCATGTGGCTCTATTAGTATAGGAGATACCTGAAAACATATCACACTTTTCATCATAGTGCTTTTACCAATGCATAAAATGCATGGAGAAGTCATTTCGAATGACTGGTCCTCAGTGTTGTGAGAACGATGACTGGTTAAAATTTTTGGTGGTTTCTTGTTCAGTCCATAGGCCTACATCATGTGGCAAACCGGTGAGCATGTGGCTCTATTAGTATAGGAGATACCTGAAAACATATCACACTTTTCATCATAGTGCTTTTACCAATGCATAAAATGCATGGAGAAGTCATTTCGAATGACTGGTCCTCAGTGTTGTGAGAACGATGACTGGTTAAAATTTTTGGTGGTTTCTTGTTCAGTCCATAGGCCTACATCATGTGGCAAACCGGTGAGCATGTGGCTCTATTCGTATAGGAGATACCTGAAAACATATCACACTTTTCATTATAGTGCTTTTACCAATGCATAAAATGCATGGAGAAGTCATTTCGAATGACTGGTCCTCAGTGTTGTGAGAACGATGACTGGTTAAAATTTTGGGTGGTTTCTTGTTCAGTCCATAGGCCTACATCATGTGGCAAACCGGTGAGCATGTGGCTCTATTAGTATAGGAGATACCTGAAAACATATCACACTTTTCATCATAGTGCTTTTACCAATGCATAAAATGCATGGAGAAGTCATTTCGAATGACTGGTCCTCAGTGTTGTGAGAACGATGACTGGTTAAAATTTTTGGTGGTTTCTTGTTCAGTCCATAGGCCTACATCATGTGGCAAACCGGTGAGCATGTGGCTCTATTAGTATAGGAGATACCTGAAAACATCACACTTTTCATCATAGTGCTTTTACCAATGCATAAAATGCATGGAGAAGTCATTTCGAATGACTGGTCCTCAGTGTTGTGAGAACGATGACTGGTTAAAATTTTTGGTGGTTTCTTGTTCAGTCCATAGGCCTACATCATGTGGCAAACCGGTGAGCATGTGGCTCTATTAGTATAGGAGATACCTGAAAACATATCACACTTTTCATCATAGTGCTTTTACCAATGCATAAAATGCATGGAGAAGTCATTTCGAATGACTGGTCCTCAGTGTTGTGAGAACGATGACTGGTTAAAATTTTTGGTGGTTTCTTGTTCAGTCCATAGGCCTACATCATGTGGCAAACCGGTGAGCATGTGGCTCTATTCGTATAGGAGATACCTGAAAACATATCACACTTTTCATTATAGTGCTTTTACCAATGCATAAAATGCATGGAGAAGTCATTTCGAATGACTGGTCCTCAGTGTTGTGAGAACGATGACTGGTTAAAATTTTGGGTGGTTTCTTGTTCAGTCCATAGGCCTACATCATGTGGCAAACCGGTGAGCATGTGGCTCTATTAGTATAGGAGATACCTGAAAACATATCACACTTTTCATCATAGTGCTTTTACCAATGCATAAAATGCATGGAGAAGTCATTTCGAATGACTGGTCCTCAGTGTTGTGAGAACGATGACTGGTTAAAATTTTTGGTGGTTTCTTGTTCAGTCCATAGGCCTACATCATGTGGCAAACCGGTGAGCATGTGGCTCTATTAGTATAGGAGATACCTGAAAACATCACACTTTTCATCATAGTGCTTTTACCAATGCATAAAATGCATGGAGAAGTCATTTCGAATGACTGGTCCTCAGTGTTGTGAGAACGATGACTGGTTAAAATTTTTGGTGGTTTCTTGTTCAGTCCATAGGCCTACATCATGTGGCAAACTGGTGAGCATGTGGCTCTATTAGTATAGGAGATACCTGAAAACATATCACACTTTTCATCATAGTGCTTTTACCAATGCATAAAATGCATGGAGAAGTCATTTCGAATGACTGGTCCTCAGTGTTGTGAGAACGATGACTGGTTAAAATTTTTGGTGGTTTCTTGTTCAGTCCATAGGCCTACATCATGTGGCAAACCGGTGAGCATGTGGCTCTATTAGTATAGGAGATACCTGAAAACATATCACACTTTTCATCATAGTGCTTTTACCAATGCATAAAATGCATGGAGAAGTCATTTCGAATGACTGGTCCTCAGTGTTGTGAGAACGATGACTGGTTAAAATTTTTGGTGGTTTCTTGTTCAGTCCATAGGCCTACATCATGTGGCAAACCGGTGAGCATGTGGCTCTATTAGTATAGGAGATACCTGAAAACATATCACACTTTTCATCATAGTGCTTTTACCAATGCATAAAATGCATGGAGAAGTCATTTCGAATGACTGGTCCTCAGTGTTGTGAGAACGATGACTGGTTAAAATTTTTGGTGGTTTCTTGTTCAGTCCATAGGCCTACATCATGTGGCAAACCGGTGAGCATGTGGCTCTATTAGTATAGGAGATACCTGAAAACATATCACACTTTTCATCATAGTGCTTTTACCAATGCATAAAATGCATGGAGAAGTCATTTCGAATGACTGGTCCTCAGTGTTGTGAGAACGATGACTGGTTAAAATTTTTGGTGGTTTCTTGTTCAGTCCATAGGCCTACATCATGTGGCAAACCGGTGAGCATGTGGCTCTATTAGTATAGGAGATACCTGAAAACATATCACACTTTTCATCATAGTGCTTTTACCAATGCATAAAATGCATGGAGAAGTCATTTCGAATGACTGGTCCTCAGTGTTGTGAGAACGATGACTGGTTAAAATTTTTGGTGGTTTCTTGTTCAGTCCATAGGCCTACATCATGTGGCAAACCGGTGAGCATGTGGCTCTATTAGTATAGGAGATACCTGAAAACATATCACACTTTTCATCATAGTGCTTTTACCAATGCATAAAATGCATGAAGAAGTCATTTCGAATGACTGGTCCTCAGTGTTGTGAGAACGATGACTGGTTAAAATTTTTGGTGGTTTCTTGTTCAGTCCATACGCCTACATCATGTGGCAAACTGGTGAGCATGTGGCTCTATTAGTATAGGAGATACCTGAAAACATATCACACTTTTCATCATAGTGCTTTTACCAATGCATAAAATGCATGGAGATGTCATTTCGAATGACTGGTCCTCAGTGTTGTGAGAACGATGACTGGTTAAAATTTTTGGTGGTTTCTTGTTCAGTCCATAGGCCTACATCATGTGGCAAACCGGTGAGCATGTGGCTCTATTAGTATAGGAGATACCTGAAAACATATCACACTTTTCATCATAGTGCTTTTACCAATGCATAAAATGCATGGAGAAGTCATTTCGAATGACTGGTCCTCAGTGTTGTGAGAACGATGCCTGGTAAAATTTTTGGTGGTTTCTTGTTCAGTCCATAGGCCTACATCATGTGGCAAACCGGTGAGCATGTGGCTCTATTAGTATAGGAGATACCTGAAAACATATCACACTTTTCATCATAGTGCTTTTACCAATGCATAAAATGCATGGAGAAGTCATTTCGAATGACTGGTCCTCAGTGTTGTGAGAACGATGACTGGTTAAAATTTTTGGTGGTTTCTTGTTCAGTCCATAGGCCTACATCATGTGGCAAACCGGTGAGCATGTGGCTCTATTAGTATAGGAGATACCTGAAAACATATCATACTTTTCATCATAGTGTTTTTACCAATGCATAAAATGCATGGAGAAGTCATTTCGAATGACTGGTCCTCAGTGTTGTGAGAACGATGACTGGTTAAAATTTTTGGTGGTTTCTTGTTCAGTCCATAGGCCTACATCATGTGGCAAACCGGTGAGCATGTGGCTCTATTAGTATAGGAGATACCTGAAAACATATCACACTTTTCATCATAGTGCTTTTACCAATGCATAAAATGCATGGAGAAGTCATTTCGAATGACTGGTCCTCAGTGTTGTGAGAACGATGACTGGTTAAAATTTTTGGTGGTTTCTTGTTCAGTCCATAGGCCTACATCATGTGGCAAACCGGTGAGCATGTGGCTCTATTAGTATAGGAGATACCTGAAAACATCACACTTTTCATCATAGTGCTTTTACCAATGCATAAAATGCATGGAGAAGTCATTTCGAATGACTGGTCCTCAGTGTTGTGAGAACGATGACTGGTTAAAATTTTTGGTGGTTTCTTGTTCAGTCCATAGGCCTACATCATGTGGCAAACTGGTGAGCATGTGGCTCTATTAGTATAGGAGATACCTGAAAACATATCACACTTTTCATCATAGTGCTTTTACCAATGCATAAAATGCATGGAGAAGTCATTTCGAATGACTGGTCCTCAGTGTTGTGAGAACGATGACTGGTTAAAATTTTTGGTGGTTTCTTGTTCAGTCCATAGGCCTACATCATGTGGCAAACCGGTGAGCATGTGGCTCTATTAGTATAGGAGATACCTGAAAACATATCACACTTTTCATCATAGTGCTTTTACCAATGCATAAAATGCATGGAGAAGTCATTTCGAATGACTGGTCCTCAGTGTTGTGAGAACGATGACTGGTTAAAATTTTTGGTGGTGGTTCTTGTTCAGTCCATAGGCCTACATCATGTGGCAAACCGGTGAGCATGTGGCTCTATTAGTATAGGAGATACCTGAAAACATATCACACTTTTCATCATAGTGCTTTTACCAATGCATAAAATGCATGGAGAAGTCATTTCGAATGACTGGTCCTCAGTGTTGTGAGAACGATGACTGGTTAAAATTTTTGGTGGTTTCTTGTTCAGTCCATAGGCCTACATCATGTGGCAAACCGGTGAGCATGTGGCTCTATTAGTATAGGAGATACCTGAAAACATATCACACTTTTCATCATAGTGCTTTTACCAATGCATAAAATGCATGGAGAAGTCATTTCGAATGACTGGTCCTCAGTGTTGTGAGAACGATGACTGGTTAAAATTTTTGGTGGTTTCTTGTTCAGTCCATAGGCCTACATCATGTGGCAAACCGGTGAGCATGTGGCTCTATTAGTATAGGAGATACCTGAAAACATATCACACTTTTCATCATAGTGCTTTTACCAATGCATAAAATGCATGGAGAAGTCATTTCGAATGACTGGTCCTCAGTGTTGTGAGAACGATGACTGGTT
>NW_027194136.1:0-64342 GCF_032444005.1 Ranitomeya imitator
TAGAGATAGAGATGAAAGAGATAGAAATAGAGATGATAGAGATAGAGATGATAGAGATAGAGATGATAGAGATAGAGATGATACAGATAGAGATGATAGAGATAGAGATGATAGAGATAGAGATGATAGAGATAGAGATGATAGAGATAGAGATAGAGATAGAGATAGAGATAGAGATAGAGATAGAGATGATAGAGATAGATATAGAGATGATAAAGATGATGAAAGAGATAATGATAGAGATAGAGATAGAGATGATAGAGATGATAGAGATGATAGAGATAGAGATGATAGAGATAGAGATGATAGAGATAGAGATAGAGATGATAGAGATAGAGATGATAGAGATAGAGATGATAGATCCAGAGATGATAGAGATAGAGATGATAGAGACAGAGATGATAGAGATAGAGATGATAGAGATAGAGATGATAGAGATAGAGATAGAGATGATAGAAATAGAGATGATAGAGATAGAGATGATAGAGATAGAGATGATAGAGATAGAGATGATAGAGATAGAGATAGAGATGATAGAGATAGAGATGATAGAGATAGAGATGATAGAGATAGAGATGATAGAGATAGAGATTATAGAGATAGAGATGATAGAGAAAGAGATGATATAGAGATAGAGATGATAGAGAAGAAATGATAGAGATAGAGATGAAAGAGATAGAAATAGAGATGATAGAGATAGAGATGATAGAGATAGAGATGATAGAGATAGAGATGATACAGATAGAGATGATAGAGATAGAGATGATAGAGATAGAGATGATAGAGATAGAGATGATAGAGATAGAGATAGAGATAGAGATAGAGATAGAGATGATAGAGATAGATATAGAGATGATAAAGATGATGAAAGAGATAATGATAGAGATAGAGATAGAGATGATAGAGATAGAGATGATAGAGATAGAGATGATAGAGATAGAGATGATAGAGATAGAGATAGAGATGATAGAGATAGAGATGATAGAGATAGAGATGATAGATCCAGAGATGATAGAGATAGAGATGATAGAGACAGAGATGATAGAGATAGAGATGATAGAGATAGAGATAGAGATAGAGATGATAGAGATAGAGATGATAGAGATAGAGATAGAGATGATAGAAATAGAGATGATAGAGATAGAGATGATAGAGATAGAGATGATAGAGATAGAGATGATAGAGATAGAGATAGAGATGATAGAGATAGAGATGATAGAGATAGAGATGATAGATCCAGAGATGATAGAGATAGAGATGATAGAGATAGAGATGATAGAGATAGAGATGATAGAGATAGAGATAGAGATGATAGAGATAGAGATGATAGAGATAGAGATAGAGATGATAGAAATAGAGATGATAGAGATAGAGATGATAGAGATAGAGATGATAGAGATAGAGATAGAGATAGAGATGATAGAGATAGAGATGATAGAGATAGAGATGATAGAGATAGAGATGATAGAGATGATAAAGATAGAGATGATAGAGATAGAGATGATAGAGATAGAGATGATAGAGATAGAGATGATAGAGAAAGAGATAGAGATGATAGAGATAGAGATAGAGATGATAAAGATGATAGAGATAGAGATGATAGAGATAGAGATAGAGATGACAGAGATAGAGATGATAGAGATAGAGATGATAGAGATAGAGATGATAGAGATGATAGAGATATAGAGATGAGAGAGATAATGATAGAGATGATAGAGAAAGAGATGATAGAGATAGAGATGATAGAGATAGAGATGATAGAGATAGAGATAGAGATGATAGAGATAGAGATAGAGATGATAGAGATGATAGAGATAGAGATGATAGAGATAGAGATGATAGAGATAGAGATAGAGATGATAGAGATAGAGATGATAGAGATAGAGATGATAGAGATAGAGATGATAGAGATGATAGAGATATAGAGATGATAGAGATAATGATAGAGATGATAGAGATAGAGATGATAGAGATAGAGATGATAGAGATAGAGATGATAGAGATAGAGATAGAGATGATAGAAATAGAGATGATAGAGATAGAGATGATAGAGATAGAGATAGAGATGATAGAGATAGAGATAGAGATAGAGATGATAGAGATAGAGATGATAGAGATAGAGATGATAGAGATAGAGATGATAGACATAGAGATGATAGAGATGATAGAGATAGAGATGATAGAGATAGAGATGATAGAGATAGAGATGATAGAGATAGAGATGATAGAGAAAGAGATAGAGATGATAGAGATAGAGATAGAGATGATAGAGATAGAGATGATAGAGATAGAGATAGAGATGACAGAGATAGAGATGATAGAGATAGAGATGATAGAGATAGAGATGATAGAGATGATAGAGATATAGAGATGATAGAGATAATGATAGAGATGATAGAGATAGAGATGATAGAGATAGAGATGATAGAGATAGAGATGATAGAGATAGAGATAGAGATGATAGAGATAGAGATAGAGATGATAGAGATTATAGAGATAGAGATGATAGAGATAGAGATGATAGAGATAGAGATAGAGATGATAGAGATAGAGATGATAGAGATAGAGATGATAGAGATGATAGAGATATAGAGATGATAGAGATAATGATAGAGATGATAGAGATAGAGATGATAGAGATAGAGATGATAGAGATAGAGATGATACAGATAGAGATAGAGATGATAGAGATAGAGATGATAGAGATAGAGATGATAGAGATGATAGAGAAAGAGATGATAGAGATAGAGATGATAGAGATAGAGATGATAGAGATGATAGAGATAGAGATGATAGAGATAGAGATGATAGAGATAGAGATGATAGAGATAGAGATGATAGAGATAGAGATAGAGATGATACAGATAGAGATGATAGAGATAGAGATGATATAGAGATAGAGATGATAGAGATAGAGATAGAGATGATAGAGATAGAGATGATAGAGATAGAGATGATAGAGATAGAGATGATAGAGATAGAGATGATAGAGATAGAGATGATATAGAGATAGAGATGATAGAGATAGAGATAGAGATGATAGAGATAGAGATGATAGAGATAGAGATAGAGATGATAGAGATAGAGATGATAGAGATAGAGATAGAGATGATAGAGACAGAGATGATAGAGATAGAGATAGAGATGATAGAGATAGAGATGATAGAAATAGAAATAGAGATAGAGATGATAGAGAGAGATGATAGAGATAGAGATGATAGAGATAGAGATGAAAGAGATAGAGATAGAGATGATAGAGACAGAGATGATAGAGATAGAGATAGAGATGAAAGAGATAGAGATGAAAGAGATAGAGATGATAGAGATAGAGATGATAGAGATAGAGATAGAGATTATAGAGATAGAGATGATAGAGATGATAGAGATGATAGAGATAGAGATGATATAGATAGAGATGATAGAGATAGAGATAGAGATGATAGAGATAGAGATGATAGAGATAGAGATAGAGATGATAGAGATAGAGATAGAGATGATAGAGATAGAGATGATAGAGATAGAGATGATAGAGATAGAGATAGAGATGATAGAGAAGAGATGATAGAGATAGAGATGATAGAGATAGAGATAGAGATGATAGAGATAGAGATGATAGAGATAGAGATGATAGAGATAGAGATGATAGAGATGATAGAGATAGAGAGGATAGAGATAGAGATGATAGAGATGATAGAGATGATAGAGATAGAGATGATAGAGATAGAGATGATAGAGATAGAGATAGAGATGATAGAGATGATAGAAATAGAGATAGAGATGATAGAGATAGAGATAGAGATGATAGAATTAGAGATGATAGAGATAGAGATGATAGAGATAGAGATAGAGATGATATAGAAGAAATGATAGAGATAGAGATGAAAGAGATAGAAATAGAGATGATAGAGATAGAGATGATAGAGATAGAGATGATAGAGATAGAGATGATACAGATAGAGATGATAGAGATAGAGATGATAGAGATAGAGATGATAGAGATAGAGATGATAGAGATAGAGATAGAGATAGAGATAGAGATAGAGATGATAGAGATAGAGATAGAGATGATAAAGATGATGAAAGAGATAATGATAGAGATAGAGATAGAGATGATAGAGATAGAGATGATAGAGATAGAGATGATAGAGATGATAGAGATAGAGATGATAGAGATGATAGAGATAGGGATGATAGAGATAGAGATGATAGAGATAGAGATGATAGAGATAGAGATAGAGATGATAGAGATAGAGATAGAGATGATAGAGATAGAGATGATAGAGATGATAGAGATAGAGATAAGATGATAGAGATGATAGAGATAGAGATGATAGAGATAGAGATGATAGAGATAGAGATGATAGAGATGATAGAGATAGAGATGATAGAGATAGAGATGATAGAGATAGAGATAGAGATGATAGAGATAGAGATAGAGATGATAGAGATAGAGATGATAGAGATAGAGATGATAGAGATAGAGATAGAGATGATAGAGATAGAGATAGAGATGATAGAGATAGAAATAGAGAGGATAGAGATAGAGATGATAGAGATGATAGAGATGATAGAGATAGAGATGATAGAGATAGAGATGATAGAGATAGAGATAGAGATGATAGAGATGATAGAAATAGAGATAGAGATGATAGAGATAGAGATAGAGATGATAGAATTAGAGATGATAGAGATAGAGATGATAGAGATAGAGATAGAGATGATATAGAAGAAATGATAGAGATAGAGATGAAAGAGATAGAAATAGAGATGATAGAGATAGAGATGATAGAGATAGAGATGATAGAGATAGAGATGATACAGATAGAGATGATAGAGATAGAGATGATAGAGATAGAGATGATAGAGATAGAGATGATAGAGATAGAGATAGAGATAGAGATAGAGATAGAGATGATAGAGATAGAGATAGAGATGATAAAGATGATGAAAGAGATAATGATAGAGATAGAGATAGAGATGATAGAGATAGAGATGATAGAGATAGAGATGATAGAGATGATAGAGATAGAGATGATAGAGATGATAGAGATAGGGATGATAGAGATAGAGATGATAGAGATAGAGATGATAGAGATAGAGATAGAGATGATAGAGATAGAGATAGAGATGATAGAGATAGAGATGATAGAGATGATAGAGATAGAGATAAAGATGATAGAGATGATAGAGATAGAGATGATAGAGATAGAGATGATAGAGATAGAGATGATAGAGATGATAGAGATAGAGATGATAGAGATAGAGATGATAGAGATAGAGATAGAGATGATAGAGATAGAGATAGAGATGATAGAGATAGAGATGATAGAGATAGAGATGATAGAGATAGAGATAGAGATGATAGAGATAGAGATAGAGATGATAGAGATAGAAATAGAGATGATAGAGATAGAGATGATAGAGATAGAGATGATAGAGATAGAGATGATAGAGATGATAGAGATATAGAGATGATAGAGATAATTATAGAGATGATATAGATAGAGATGATAGAGATAGAGATGATAAAGATAGAGATGATAGAGATAGAGATAGAGATGTTAGAGATAGAGATAGAGATGATATAGATAGAGATGATAGAGATAGAGATGATAGAGATAGAGATGATAGAGATAGAGATGATAGAGATAGAGATGATAGAGATAGAGATAGAGATGTTAGAGATAGAGATAGAGATGATATAGATAGAGATGATAGAGATAGAGATGATAAAGATAGAGATGATAGCGATAGAGATAATAGAGATAGAGATGATAGAGATAGAGATGATAGAGATAGAGATAATAGAGATAGAGATGATAGAGATAGAGATGATAGAGATAGAGATGATAGAGATAGAGATGATAGAGATAGAGATAGAGATAGAGATGATAGAGATAGAGATGATAGAGATAGAGATGATAGAGATAGAGATGATAGAGATAGAGATTATAGAGATGATAGAGATAGAGATGATAGAGATAGAGATGATAGAGATAGAGATAGATATGATAGAGATAGAGATGATAGAGATAGAGATGATAGAGATAGAGATGATAGAGATAGAGATAGAGATGATAGAGATAGAGATAGAGATGATAGAGATGATAGAGATATAGAGATGATAGAGATAATGATAGAGATGATAGAGATAGAGATGATAGAGATAGAGATGATAGAGATAGAGATGATAGAGATAGAGATAGAGATGATAGAGATAGAGATAGAGATGATAGAGATAGAGATGATAGAGATGAAAGAGATAGAGATGATAGAGATGATAGAGATAGAGATGATAGAGAAAGAGATGATAGAGATGATAGAGATGATAGAGATGATAGAGATAGAGATGATAGAGATAGAGATGATAGAGATAGAGATGATAGAGATAGAGATGATAGAGATAGAGATGATAGAGATAGAGATAGAGATGATAGAGATAGAAATGATAGAGATAGAGATGATAGAGATAGAGATGATAGAGATAGAGATAGAGATGATAGAGATAGAGATAGAGATGATATAGATAGAGATGATAGAGATAGAGATGATAGAGATAGAGATGATAGAGATAGAGATGATAGAGATAGAGATTATAGAGATAGAGATGATAGAGAAAGAGATGATATAGAGATAGAGATGATAGAGATAGAGATAGAGATGATAGAGATAGAGATGATAGAGATAGAGATGATAGAAATAGAGATGATAGAGATAGAGATGATAGAGATAGAGATAGAGATGATAGAGATAGAGATGATAGAGATAGAGATAGAGATGATAGAGATAGAGATGATAGAGATAGAGATGATAGAGATAGAGATAGAGATGATAGTGATAGAGATAGAGATGATAGATATGATAGAGATAGAGATGATAGAGATAGAGATAGAGATGATAGAGATAGAAATAGAGATGATAGAGATAGAGATGATAGAGATAGAGATGATAGAGATAGAGATGATAGAGATAGAGATGATAGAGATGATAGAGATATAGAGATGATAGAGATAATGATAGAGATGATATAGATAGAGATGATAGAGATAGAGATGATAAAGATAGAGATGATAGAGATAGAGATGATAGAGATAGAGATGATAGAGAAAGAGATGATAGAGATAGAGATGATAGAGATAGAGATGATAGAGATAGAGATAGAGATGTTAGAGATAGAGATAGAGATGATAGAGATAGAGATGATAGAGATAGAGATGATAGAGATAGAGATGATAGAGATAGAGATAGAGATGTTAGAGATAGAGATAGAGATGATATGATAGAGATGATAGAGATAGAGATGATAGAGATAGAGATGATAGAGATAGAGATAATAGAGATAGAGATGATAGAGATAGAGATGATAGAGATAGAGATAATAGAGATAGAGATGATAGAGATAGAGATGATAGAGATAGAGATGATAGAGATAGAGATAGAGATAGAGATGATAGAGATAGAGATGATAGAGATAGAGATGATAGAGATAGAGATAGAGATTATAGAGATGATAGAGATAGAGATGATAGAGATAGAGATGATAGAGATAGAGATAGATATGATAGAGATAGAGATGATAGAGATAGAGATGATAGAGATAGAGATGATAGAGATAGAGATAGAGATGATAGAGATAGAGATAGAGATGATAGAGATGATAGAGATATAGAGATGATAGAGATAGTGATAGAGATGATAGAGATAGAGATGATAGAGATAGAGATGATAGAGATAGAGATGATAGAGATAGAGATAGAGATGATAGAGATAGAGATAGAGATGATAGAGATAGAGATGATAGAGATGAAAGAGATAGAGATGATAGAGATGATAGAGATAGAGATGATAGAGAAAGAGATGATAGAGATGATAGAGATGATAGAGATAGAGATGATAGAGATGATAGAGATAGAGATGATAGAGATAGAGATGATAGAGATAGAGATGATAGAGATAGAGATGATAGAGATAGAGATAGAGATGATAGAGATAGAGATGATAGAGATAGAGATAGAGATGATAGAGATAGAGATAGAGATGATAGAGATAGAGATAGAGATGATATAGATAGAGATGATAGAGATAGAGATGATAGAGATAGAGATGATAGAGATAGAGATGATAGAGATAGAGATTATAGAGATAGAGATGATAGAGAAAGAGATGATATAGAGATAGAGATGATAGAGATAGAGATAGAGATGATAGAGATAGAGATGATAGAGATAGAGATGATAGAGAAAGAGATGATAGAGATAGAGATGATAGAGATAGAGATAGAGATGATAGAGATAGAGATGATAGAGATAGAGATAGAGATGATAGAGATAGAGATGATAGAGATAGAGATGATAGAGATAGAGATAGAGATGATAGAGATAAAGATAGAGATGATAGATATGATAGAGATAGAGATGATAGAGATAGAGATGATAGAGATAGAGATAGAGATGATAGAGATAGAGATGATAGAGATAGAGATGATAGAGATGATAGAGATGATAGAGATATAGAGATGATAGAGATAATGATAGAGATGATATAGATAGAGATGATAGAGATAGAGATGATAAAGATAGAGATGATAGAGATAGAGATAGAGATGTTAGAGATAGAGATAGAGATGATATAGATAGAGATGATAGAGATAGAGATGATAGAGATAGAGATGATAGAGATAGAGATGATAGAGATAGAGATGATAGAGATAGAGATAGAGATGTTAGAGATAGAGATAGAGATGATATAGATAGAGATGATAGAGATAGAGATGATAAAGATAGAGATGATAGCGATAGAGATAATAGAGATAGAGATGATAGAGATAGAGATGATAGAGATAGAGATAATAGAGATAGAGATGATAGAGATAGAGATGATAGAGATAGAGATGATAGAGATAGAGATGATAGAGATAGAGATAGAGATAGAGATGATAGAGATAGAGATGATAGAGATAGAGATGATAGAGATAGAGATTATAGAGATGATAGAGATAGAGATGATAGAGATAGAGATGATAGAGATAGAGATAGATATGATAGAGATAGAGATGATAGAGATAGAGATGATAGAGATAGAGATGATAGAGATAGAGATAGAGATGATAGAGATAGAGATAGAGATGATAGAGATGATAGAGATATAGAGATGATAGAGATAATGATAGAGATGATAGAGATAGAGATGATAGAGATAGAGATGATAGAGATAGAGATGATAGAGATAGAGATAGAGATGATAGAGATAGAGATGATAGAGATAGAGATGATAGAGATGAAAGAGATAGAGATGATAGAGATGATAGAGATAGAGATGATAGAGAAAGAGATGATAGAGATGATAGAGATAGAGATGATAGAGATAGAGATGATAGAGATAGAGATGATAGAGATAGAGATGATAGAGATAGAGATGATAGAGATAGAGATGATAGAGATAGAGATAGAGATGATAGAGATAGAAATGATAGAGATAGAGATGATAGAGATAGAGATGATAGAGATAGAGATAGAGATGATAGAGATAGAGATAGAGATGATATAGATAGAGATGATAGAGATAGAGATGATAGAGATAGAGATGATAGAGATAGAGATGATAGAGATAGAGATGATAGAGATAGAGATGATAGAGATAGAGATAGAGATGATAGAGATGATAGAAATAGAGATAGAGATGATAGAGATAGAGATAGAGATGATAGAATTAGAGATGATAGAGATAGAGATGATAGAGATAGAGATAGAGATGATAGAGAAGAAATGATAGAGATAGAGATGAAAGAGATAGAAATAGAGATGATAGAGATAGAGATGATAGAGATAGAGATGATAGAGATAGAGATGATACAGATAGAGATGATAGAGATAGAGATGATAGAGATAGAGATGATAGAGATAGAGATGATAGAGATAGAGATAGAGATAGAGATAGAGATAGAGATAGAGATGATAGAGATAGAGATAGAGATGATAAAGATGATGAAAGAGATAATGATAGAGATAGAGATGATAGAGATAGAGATGATAGAGATAGAGATGATAGAGATGATAGAGATAGAGATGATAGAGATGATAGAGATGATAGAGATAGGGATGATAGAGATAGAGATGATAGAGATAGTGATGATAGAGATAGAGATAGAGATGATAGAGATAGAGATAGAGATGATAGAGATAGAGATGATAGAGATGATAGAGATAGAGATAAAGATGATAGAGATGATAGAGATAGAGATGATAGAGATAGAGATGATAGAGATAGAGATGATAGAGATGATAGAGATAGAGATGATAGAGATAGAGATGATAGAGATAGAGATAGAGATGATAGAGATAGAGATAGAGATGATAGAGATAGAGATGATAGAGATAGAGATGATAGAGATAGAGATAGAGATGATAGAGATAGAGATAGAGATGATAGAGATAGAAATAGAGATGATAGAGATAGAGATGATAGAGATAGAGATGATAGAGATAGAGATGATAGAGATAGAGATGATAGAGATAGAGATGATAGAGATGATAGAGATATAGAGATGATAGAGATAATGATAGAGATGATATAGATAGAGATGATAGAGATAGAGATGATAAAGATAGAGATGATAGAGATAGAGATAGATATGTTAGAGATAGAGATAGAGATGATATAGATAGAGATGATAGAGATAGAGATGATAGAGATAGAGATGATAGAGATAGAGATGATAGAGATAGAGATGATAGAGATAGAGATAGAGATGTTAGAGATAGAGATAGAGATGATATAGATAGAGATGATAGAGATAGAGATGATAAAGATAGAGATGATAGCGATAGAGATAATAGAGATAGAGATGATAGAGATAGAGATGATAGAGATAGAGATAATAGAGATAGAGATGATAGAGATAGAGATGATAGAGATAGAGATGATAGAGATAGAGATGATAGAGATAGAGATGATAGAGATAGAGATAGAGATGATAGAGATAGAGATGATAGAGATGATAGAGATAGAGATGATAGAGATAGAGATTATAGAGATGATAGAGATAGAGATGATAGAGATAGAGATGATAGAGATAGAGATAGATATGATAGAGATAGAGATGATAGAGATAGAGATGATAGAGATAGAGATGATAGAGATAGAGATAGAGATGATAGAGATAGAGATAGAGATGATAGAGATGATAGAGATATAGAGATGATAGAGATAATGATAGAGATGATAGAGATAGAGATGATAGAGATAGAGATGATAGAGATAGAGATGATAGAGATGATAGAGATAGAGAGGATAGAGATAGAGATGATAGAGATGATAGAGATGATAGAGATAGAGATGATAGAGATAGAGATGATAGAGATAGAGAAAGAGATGATAGAGATAGAGATAGAGATGATAGAATTAGAGATGATAGAGATAGAGATGATAGAGATAGAGATAGAGATGATAGAGAAGAAATGATAGAGATAGAGATGAAAGAGATAGAAATAGAGATGATAGAGATAGAGATGATAGAGATAGAGATGATAGAGATAGAGATGATACAGATAGAGATGATAGAGATAGAGATGATAGAGATAGAGATGATAGAGATAGAGATGATAGAGATAGAGATAGAGATAGAGATAGAGATAGAGATGATAGAGATAGAGATAGAGATGATAAAGATGATGAAAGAGATAATGATAGAGATAGAGATGATAGAGATAGAGATGATAGAGATAGAGATGATAGAGATAGAGATGATAGAGATGATAGAGATAGAGATGATAGAGATGATAGAGATAGGGATGATAGAGATAGAGATGATAGAGATAGTGATGATAGAGATAGAGATAGAGATGATAGAGATAGAGATAGAGATGATAGAGATAGAGATGATAGAGATGATAGAGATAGAGATAAAGATGATAGAGATGATAGAGATAGAGATGATAGAGATAGAGATGATAGAGATAGAGATGATAGAGATGATAGAGATAGAGATGATAGAGATAGAGATGATAGAGATAGAGATAGAGATGATAGAGATAGAGATAGAGATGATAGAGATAGAGATGATAGAGATAGAGATGATAGAGATAGAGATAGAGATGATAGAGATAGAGATAGAGATGATAGAGATAGAAATAGAGATGATAGAGATAGAGATGATAGAGATAGAGATGATAGAGATAGAGATGATAGAGATAGAGATGATAGAGATAGAGATGATAGAGATGATAGAGATATAGAGATGATAGAGATAATGATAGAGATGATATAGATAGAGATGATAGAGATAGAGATGATAAAGATAGAGATGATAGAGATAGAGATAGAGATGTTAGAGATAGAGATAGAGATGATATAGATAGAGATGATAGAGATAGAGATGATAGAGATAGAGATGATAGAGATAGAGATGATAGAGATAGAGATGATAGAGATAGAGATAGAGATGTTAGAGATAGAGATAGAGATGATATAGATAGAGATGATAGAGATAGAGATGATAAAGATAGAGATGATAGCGATAGAGATAATAGAGATAGAGATGATAGAGATAGAGATGATAGAGATAGAGATAATAGAGATAGAGATGATAGAGATAGAGATGATAGAGATAGAGATGATAGAGATAGAGATGATAGAGATAGAGATGATAGAGATAGAGATAGAGATGATAGAGATAGAGATGATAGAGATGATAGAGATAGAGATGATAGAGATAGAGATTATAGAGATGATAGAGATAGAGATGATAGAGATAGAGATGATAGAGATAGAGATAGATATGATAGAGATAGAGATGATAGAGATAGAGATGATAGAGATAGAGATGATAGAGATAGAGATAGAGATGATAGAGATAGAGATAGAGATGATAGAGATGATAGAGATATAGAGATGATAGAGATAATGATAGAGATGATAGAGATAGAGATGATAGAGATAGAGATGATAGAGATAGAGATGATAGAGATGATAGAGATAGAGAGGATAGAGATAGAGATGATAGAGATGATAGAGATGATAGAGATAGAGATGATAGAGATAGAGATGATAGAGATAGAGATAGAGATGATAGAGATGATAGAAATAGAGATAGAGATGATAGAGATAGAGATAGAGATGATAGAATTAGAGATGATAGAGATAGAGATGATAGAGATAGAGATAGAGATGATAGAGAAGAAATGATAGAGATAGAGATGAAAGAGATAGAAATAGAGATGATAGAGATAGAGATGATAGAGATAGAGATGATAGAGATAGAGATGATACAGATAGAGATGATAGAGATAGAGATGATAGAGATAGAGATGATAGAGATAGAGATGATAGAGATAGAGATAGAGATAGAGATAGAGATAGAGATAGAGATGATAGAGATAGATATAGAGATGATAAAGATGATGAAAGAGATAATGATAGAGATAGAGATAGAGATGATAGAGATAGAGATGATAGAGATAGAGATGATAGAGATAGAGATGATAGAGATAGAGATAGAGATGATAGAGATAGAGATGATAGAGATAGAGATGATAGATCCAGAGATGATAGAGATAGAGATGATAGAGACAGAGATGATAGAGATAGAGATGATAGAGATAGAGATGATAGAGATAGAGATAGAGATGATAGAAATAGAGATGATAGAGATAGAGATGATAGAGATAGAGATGATAGAGATAGAGATGATAGAGATAGAGATAGAGATGATAGAGATAGAGATGATAGAGATAGAGATGATAGAGATAGAGATGATAGAGATAGAGATTATAGAGATAGAGATGATAGAGAAAGAGATGATATAGAGATAGAGATGATAGAGATAGAGATAGAGATGATAGAGATAGAGATGATAGAGATAGAGATGATAGAGATAGAGATGATAGAGATAGAGATAGAGATGATAGAGATAGAGATGATAGAGATAGAGATGATAGAGATAGAGATGATAGAGATAGAGATGATAGAGATAGAGATAGAGATGATAGAGATAGAGATAGAGATGATAGATATGATAGAGATAGAGATGATAGAGATAGAGATAGAGATGATAGAGATAGAGATGATAGAGATAGAGATGATAGAGATGATAGAGATATAGAGATGATAGAGATAATTATAGAGATGATATAGATAGAGATGATAGAGATAGAGATGATAAAGATAGAGATGATAGAGATAGAGAGAGATGTTAGAGATAGAGATAGAGATGATATAGATAGAGATGATAGAGATAGAGATGATAGAGATAGAGATGATAGAGATAGAGATGATAGAGATAGAGATGATAGAGATAGAGATAGAGATGTTAGAGATAGAGATAGAGATGATATAGATAGAGATGATAGAGATAGAGATGATAAAGATAGAGATGATAGCGATAGAGATAATAGAGATAGAGATGATAGAGATAGAGATGATAGAGATAGAGATAATAGAGATAGAGATGATAGAGATAGAGATGATAGAGATAGAGATGATAGAGATAGAGATGATAGAGATAGAGATGATAGAGATAGAGATAGAGATAGAGATGATAGAGATAGAGATGATAGAGATAGAGATGATAGAGATAGAGATGATAGAGATAGAGATTATAGAGATGATAGAGATAGAGATGATAGAGATAGAGATGATAGAGATAGAGATAGATATGATAGAGATAGAGATGATAGAGATAGAGATGATAGAGATAGAGATGATAGAGATAGAGATAGAGATGATAGAGATAGAGATAGAGATGATAGAGATGATAGAGATATAGAGATGATAGAGATAATGATAGAGATGATAGAGATAGAGATGATAGAGATAGAGATGATAGAGATAGAGATGATAGAGATAGAGATAGAGATGATAGAGATAGAGATAGAGATGATAGAGATAGAGATGATAGAGATGAAAGAGATAGAGATGATAGAGATGATAGAGATAGAGATGATAGAGAAAGAGATGATAGAGATGATAGAGATGATAGAGATGATAGAGATAGAGATGATAGAGATAGAGATGATAGAGATAGAGATGATAGAGATAGAGATGATAGAGATAGAGATGATAGAGATAGAGATAGAGATGATAGAGATAGAAATGATAGAGATAGAGATGATAGAGATAGAGATGATAGAGATAGAGATAGAGATGATAGAGATAGAGATAGAGATGATATAGATAGAGATGATAGAGATAGAGATGATAGAGATAGAGATGATAGAGATAGAGATGATAGAGATAGAGATTATAGAGATAGAGATGATAGAGAAAGAGATGATATAGAGATAGAGATGATAGAGATAGAGATAGAGATGATAGAGATAGAGATGATAGAGATAGAGATGATAGAAATAGAGATGATAGAGATAGAGATGATAGAGATAGAGATAGAGATGATAGAGATAGAGATGATAGAGATAGAGATAGAGATGATAGAGATAGAGATGATAGAGATAGAGATGATAGAGATAGAGATAGAGATGATAGTGATAGAGATAGAGATGATAGATATGATAGAGATAGAGATGATAGAGATAGAGATAGAGATGATAGAGATAGAAATAGAGATGATAGAGATAGAGATGATAGAGATAGAGATGATAGAGATAGAGATGATAGAGATAGAGATGATAGAGATGATAGAGATATAGAGATGATAGAGATAATGATAGAGATGATATAGATAGAGATGATAGAGATAGAGATGATAAAGATAGAGATGATAGAGATAGAGATGATAGAGATAGAGATGATAGAGAAAGAGATGATAGAGATAGAGATGATAGAGATAGAGATGATAGAGATAGAGATAGAGATGTTAGAGATAGAGATAGAGATGATAGAGATAGAGATGATAGAGATAGAGATGATAGAGATAGAGATGATAGAGATAGAGATAGAGATGTTAGAGATAGAGATAGAGATGATATAGATAGAGATGATAGAGATAGAGATGATAAAGATAGAGATGATAGAGATAGAGATAATAGAGATAGAGATGATAGAGATAGAGATGATAGAGATAGAGATAATAGAGATAGAGATGATAGAGATAGAGATGATAGAGATAGAGATGATAGAGATAGAGATGATAGAGATAGAGATAGAGATAGAGATGATAGAGATAGAGATGATAGAGATAGAGATGATAGAGATAGAGATAGAGATTATAGAGATGATAGAGATAGAGATGATAGAGATAGAGATGATAGAGATAGAGATAGATATGATAGAGATAGAGATGATAGAGATAGAGATGATAGAGATAGAGATGATAGAGATAGAGATAGAGATGATAGAGATAGAGATAGAGATGATAGAGATGATAGAGATATAGAGATGATAGAGATAATGATAGAGATGATAGAGATAGAGATGATAGAGATAGAGATGATAGAGATAGAGATGATAGAGATAGAGATAGAGATGATAGAGATAGAGATAGAGATGATAGAGATAGAGATGATAGAGATGAAAGAGATAGAGATGATAGAGATGATAGAGATAGAGATGATAGAGAAAGAGATGATAGAGATGATAGAGATGATAGAGATAGAGATGATAGAGATGATAGAGATAGAGATGATAGAGATAGAGATGATAGAGATAGAGATGATAGAGATAGAGATGATAGAGATAGAGATAGAGATGATAGAGATAGAAATGATAGAGATAGAGATAGAGATGATAGAGATAGAGATAGAGATGATAGAGATAGAGATAGAGATGATATAGATAGAGATGATAGAGATAGAGATGATAGAGATAGAGATGATAGAGATAGAGATGATAGAGATAGAGATTATAGAGATAGAGATGATAGAGAAAGAGATGATATAGAGATAGAGATGATAGAGATAGAGATAGAGATGATAGAGATAGAGATGATAGAGATAGAGATGATAGAGAAAGAGATGATAGAGATAGAGATGATAGAGATAGAGATAGAGATGATAGAGATAGAGATGATAGAGATAGAGATAGAGATGATAGAGATAGAGATGATAGAGATAGAGATGATAGAGATAGAGATAGAGATGATAGAGATAGAGATAGAGATGATAGATATGATAGAGAAAGAGATGATACAGATAGAGATGATAGAGATAGAGATAGAGATGATAGAGATAGAGATGATAGAGATAGAGATGATAGAGATGATAGAGATGATAGAGATATAGAGATGATAGAGATAATGATAGAGATGATATAGATAGAGATGATAGAGATAGAGATGATAAAGATAGAGATGATAGAGATAGAGATAGAGATGTTAGAGATAGAGATAGAGATGATATAGATAGAGATGATAGAGATAGAGATGATAGAGTTAGAGATGATAGAGATAGAGATGATAGAGATAGAGATGATAGAGATAGAGATAGAGATGTTAGAGATAGAGATAGAGATGATATAGATAGAGATGATAGAGATAGAGATGATAAAGATAGAGATGATAGCGATAGAGATAATAGAGATAGAGATGATAGAGATAGAGATGATAGAGATAGAGATAATAGAGATAGAGATGATAGAGATAGAGATGATAGAGATAGAGATGATAGAGATAGAGATGATAGAGATAGAGATAGAGATAGAGATGATAGAGATAGAGATGATAGAGATAGAGATGATAGAGATAGAGATTATAGAGATGATAGAGATAGAGATGATAGAGATAGAGATGATAGAGATAGAGATAGATATGATAGAGATAGATATGATAGAGATAGAGATGATAGAGATAGAGATGATAGAGATAGAGATAGAGATGATAGAGATAGAGATAGAGATGATAGAGATGATAGAGATATAGAGATGATAGAGATAATGATAGAGATGATAGAGATAGAGATGATAGAGATAGAGATGATAGAGATAGAGATGATAGAGATAGAGATAGAGATGATAGAGATAGAGATGATAGAGATAGAGATGATAGAGATGAAAGAGATAGAGATGATAGAGATGATAGAGATAGAGATGATAGAGAAAGAGATGATAGAGATGATAGAGATGATAGAGATGATAGAGATGATAGAGATAGAGATGATAGAGATAGAGATGATAGAGATAGAGATGATAGAGATAGAGATGATAGAGATAGAGATGATAGAGATAGAGATAGAGATGATAGAGATAGAAATGATAGAGATAGAGATGATAGAGATAGAGATGATAGAGATAGAGATAGAGATGATAGAGATAGAGATAGAGATGATATAGATAGAGATGATAGAGATAGAGATGATAGAGATAGAGATGATAGAGATAGAGATGATAGAGATAGAGATGATAGAGATAGAGATGATAGAGATAGAGATGATAGAGATAGAGATGATAGAGATAGAGATAGAGATGATAGAGATGATAGAAATAGAGATAGAGATGATAGAGATAGAGATAGAGATGATAGAATTAGAGATGATAGAGATAGAGATGATAGAGATAGAGATAGAGATGATAGAGAAGAAATGATAGAGATAGAGATGAAAGAGATAGAAATAGAGATGATAGAGATAGAGATGATAGAGATAGAGATGATAGAGATAGAGATGATACAGATAGAGATGATAGAGATAGAGATGATAGAGATAGAGATGATAGAGATAGAGATGATAGAGATAGAGATAGAGATAGAGATAGAGATAGAGATGATAGAGATAGAGATAGAGATGATAAAGATGATGAAAGAGATAATGATAGAGATAGAGATGATAGAGATAGAGATGATAGAGATAGAGATGATAGAGATGATAGAGATAGAAATGATAGAGATGATAGAGATAGGGATGATAGAGATAGAGATGATAGAGATAGTGATGATAGAGATAGAGATAGAGATGATAGAGATAGAGATAGAGATGATAGAGATAGAGATGATAGAGATGATAGAGATAGAGATAAAGATGATAGAGATGATAGAGATAGAGATGATAGAGATAGAGATGATAGAGATAGAGATGATAGAGGTGATAGAGATAGAGATGATAGAGATAGAGATGATAGAGATAGAGATAGAGATGATAGAGATAGAGATAGAGATGATAGAGATAGAGATGATAGAGATAGAGATGATAGAGATAGAGATAGAGATGATAGAGATAGAGATAGAGATGATAGAGATAGAAATAGAGATGATAGAGATAGAGATGATAGAGATAGAGATGATAGAGATAGAGATGATAGAGATAGAGATGATAGAGATAGAGATGATAGAGATGATAGAGATATAGAGATGATAGAGATAATGATAGAGATGATATAGATAGAGATGATAGAGATAGAGATGATAAAGATAGAGATGATAGAGATAGAGATAGAGATGTTAGAGATAGAGATAGAGATGATATAGATAGAGATGATAGAGATAGAGATGATAGAGATAGAGATGATAGAGATAGAGATGATAGAGATAGAGATGATAGAGATAGAGATAGAGATGTTAGAGATAGAGATAGAGATGATATAGATAGAGATGATAGAGATAGAGATGATAAAGATAGAGATGATAGCGATAGAGATAATAGAGATAGAGATGATAGAGATAGAGATGATAGAGATAGAGATAATAGAGATAGAGATGATAGAGATAGAGATGATAGAGATAGAGATGATAGAGATAGAGATGATAGAGATAGAGATGATAGAGATAGAGATAGAGATGATAGAGATAGAGATGATAGAGATGATAGAGATAGAGATGATAGAGATAGAGATTATAGAGATGATAGAGATAGAGATGATAGAGATAGAGATGATAGAGATAGAGATAGATATGATAGAGATAGAGATGATAGAGATAGAGATGATAGAGATAGAGATGATAGAGATAGAGATAGAGATGATAGAGATAGAGATAGAGATGATAGAGATGATAGAGATATAGAGATGATAGAGATAATGATAGAGATGATAGAGATAGAGATGATAGAGATAGAGATGATAGAGATAGAGATGATAGAGATGATAGAGATAGAGAGGATAGAGATAGAGATGATAGAGATGATAGAGATGATAGAGATAGAGATGATAGAGATAGAGATGATAGAGATAGAGATAGAGATGATAGAGATGATAGAAATAGAGATAGAGATGATAGAGATAGAGATAGAGATGATAGAATTAGAGATGATAGAGATAGAGATGATAGAGATAGAGATAGAGATGATAGAGAAGAAATGATAGAGATAGAGATGAAAGAGATAGAAATAGAGATGATAGAGATAGAGATGATAGAGATAGAGATGATAGAGATAGAGATGATACAGATAGAGATGATAGAGATAGAGATGATAGAGATAGAGATGATAGAGATAGAGATGATAGAGATAGAGATAGAGATAGAGATAGAGATGATAGAGATAGATATAGAGATGATAAAGATGATGAAAGAGATAATGATAGAGATAGAGATAGAGATGATAGAGATAGAGATGATAGAGATAGAGATGATAGAGATAGAGATGATAGAGATAGAGATAGAGATGATAGAGATAGAGATGATAGAGATAGAGATGATAGATCCAGAGATGATAGAGATAGAGATGATAGAGACAGAGATGATAGAGATAGAGATGATAGAGATAGAGATAGAGATAGAGATGATAGAGATAGAGATGATAGAGATAGAGATAGAGATGATAGAAATAGAGATGATAGAGATAGAGATGATAGAGATAGAGATGATAGAGATAGAGATGATAGAGATAGAGATAGAGATGATAGAGATAGAGATGATAGAGATAGAGATGATAGAGATAGAGATGATAGAGATAGAGATTATAGAGATAGAGATGATAGAGAAAGAGATGATATAGAGATAGAGATGATAGAGATAGAGATAGAGATGATAGAGATAGAGATGATAGAGATAGAGATGATAGAGATAGAGATGATAGAGATAGAGATGATAGAGATAGAGATAGAGATGATAGAGATAGAGATGATAGAGATAGAGATGATAGAGATAGAGATGATAGAGATAGAGATGATAGAGATAGAGATAGAGATGATAGAGATAGAGATAGAGATGATAGATATGATAGAGATAGAGATGATAGAGATAGAGATGATAGAGATAGAGATAGAGATGATAGAGATAGAGATGATAGAGATAGAGATGATAGAGATGATAGAGATGATAGAGATATAGAGATGATAGAGATAATGATAGAGATGATATAGATAGAGATGATAGAGATAGAGATGATAAAGATAGAGATGATAGAGATAGAGATAGAGATGTTAGAGATAGAGATAGAGATGATATAGATAGAGATGATAGAGATAGAGATGATAGAGATAGAGATGATAGAGATAGAGATGATAGAGATAGAGATGATAGAGATAGAGATAGAGATGTTAGAGATAGAGATAGAGATGATATAGATAGAGATGATAGAGATAGAGATGATAAAGATAGAGATGATAGCGATAGAGATAATAGAGATAGAGATGATAGAGATAGAGATGATAGAGATAGAGATAATAGAGATAGAGATGATAGAGATAGAGATGATAGAGATAGAGATGATAGAGATAGAGATGATAGAGATAGAGATAGAGATGATAGAGATAGAGATGATAGAGATAGAGATGATAGAGATAGAGATTATAGAGATGATAGAGATAGAGATGATAGAGATAGAGATGATAGAGATAGAGATAGATATGATAGAGATAGAGATGATAGAGATAGAGATGATAGAGATAGAGATGATAGAGATAGAGATAGAGATGATAGAGATAGAGATAGAGATGATAGAGATGATAGAGATATAGAGATGATAGAGATACTGATAGAGATGATAGAGATAGAGATGATAGAGATAGAGATGATAGAGATAGAGATGATAGAGATAGAGATAGAGATGATAGAGATAGAGATGATAGAGATAGAGATGATAGAGATGAAAGAGATAGAGATGATAGAGATGATAGAGATAGAGATGATAGAGAAAGAGATGATAGAGATGATAGAGATGATAGAGATGATAGAGATAGAGATGATAGAGATAGAGATGATAGAGATAGAGATGATAGAGATAGAGATGATAGAGATAGAGATGATAGAGATAGAGATGATAGAGATAGAGATAGAGATGATAGAGATAGAAATGATAGAGATAGAGATGATAGAGATAGAGATGATAGAGATAGAGATAGAGATGATAGAGATAGAGATAGAGATGATATAGATAGAGATGATAGAGATAGAGATGATAGAGATAGAGATGATAGAGATAGAGATGATAGAGATAGAGATGATAGAGATAGAGATGATAGAGATAGAGATGATAGAGATAGAGATGATAGAGATGATAGAAATAGAGATAGAGATGATAGAGATAGAGATAGAGATGATAGAATTAGAGATGATAGAGATAGAGATGATAGAGATAGAGATAGAGATGATAGAGAAGAAATGATAGAGATAGAGATGAAAGAGATAGAAATAGAGATGATAGAGATAGAGATGATAGAGATAGAGATGATAGAGATAGAGATGATAGAGATAGAGATGATAGAGATAGAGATGATAGAGATAGAGATGATAGAGATAGAGATGATAGAGATAGAGATAGAGATAGAGATAGAGATGATAGAGATAGAGATAGAGATGATAAAGATGATGAAAGAGATAATGATAGAGATAGAGATGATAGAGATAGAGATGATAGAGATAGAGATGATAGAGATGATAGAGATAGAGATGATAGAGATGATAGAGATAGGGATGATAGAGATAGAGATGATAGAGATAGTGATGATAGAGATAGAGATAGAGATGATAGAGATAGAGATAGAGATGATAGAGATAGAGATGATAGAGATGATAGAGATAGAGATAAAGATGATAGAGATGATAGAGATAGAGATGATAGAGATAGAGATGATAGAGATAGAGATGATAGAGATGATAGAGATAGAGATGATAGAGATAGAGATGATAGAGATAGAGATAGAGATGATAGAGATAGAGATAGAGATGATAGAGATAGAGATGATAGAGATAGAGATGATAGAGATAGAGATAGAGATGATAGAGATAGAGATAGAGATGATAGAGATAGAAATAGAGATGATAGAGATAGAGATGATAGAGATAGAGATGATAGAGATAGAGATGATAGAGATAGAGATGATAGAGATGATAGAGATATAGAGATGATAGAGATAATGATAGTGATGATATAGATAGAGATGATAGAGATAGAGATGATAAAGATAGAGATGATAGAGATAGAGATAGAGATGTTAGAGATAGAGATAGAGATGATAGAGATAGAGATGATAGAGATAGAGATGATAGAGATAGAGATGATAGAGATAGAGATGATAGAGATAGAGATAGAGATGTTAGAGATAGAGATAGAGATGATATAGATAGAGATGATAGAGATAGAGATGATAAAGATAGAGATGATAGCGATAGAGATAATAGAGATAGAGATGATAGAGATAGAGATGATAGAGATAGAGATAATAGAGATAGAGATGATAGAGATAGAGATGATAGAGATAGAGATGATAGAGATAGAGATGATAGAGATAGAGATGATAGAGATAGAGATAGAGATGATAGAGATAGAGATGATAGAGATGATAGAGATGATAGAGATAGAGATGATAGAGATAGAGATTATAGAGATGATAGAGATAGAGATGATAGAGATAGAGATGATAGAGATAGAGATAGATATGATAGAGATAGAGATGATAGAGATAGAGATGATAGAGATAGAGATGATAGAGATAGAGATAGAGATGATAGAGATAGAGATAGAGATGATAGAGATGATAGAGATATAGAGATGATAGAGATAATGATAGAGATGATAGAGATAGAGATGATAGAGATAGAGATGATAGAGATAGAGATGATAGAGATGATAGAGATAGAGAGGATAGAGATAGAGATGATAGAGATGATAGAGATGATAGAGATAGAGATGATAGAGATAGAGATGATAGAGATAGAGATCGAGATGATAGAGATGATAGAAATAGAGATAGAGATGATAGAGATAGAGATAGAGATGATAGAATTAGAGATGATAGAGATAGAGATGATAGAGATAGAGATAGAGATGATAGAGAAGAAATGATAGAGATAGAGATGAAAGAGATAGAAATAGAGATGATAGAGATAGAGATGATAGAGATAGAGATGATAGAGATAGAGATGATACAGATAGAGATGATAGAGATAGAGATGATAGAGATAGAGATGATAGAGATAGAGATGATAGAGATAGAGATAGAGATAGAGATACAGATAGAGATAGAGATAGAGATGATAGAGATAGATATAGAGATGATAAAGATGATGAAAGAGATAATGATAGAGATAGAGATAGAGATGATAGAGATAGAGATGATAGAGATAGAGATGATAGAGATAGAGATGATAGAGATAGAGATAGAGATGATAGAGATAGAGATGATAGAGATAGAGATGATAGATCCAGAGATGATAGAGATAGAGATGATAGAGACAGAGATGATAGAGATAGAGATGATAGAGATAGAGATAGAGATAGAGATGATAGAGATAGAGATGATAGAGATAGAGATGATAGAGATAGAGATGATAGAGATAGAGATAGAGATGATAGAGATAGAGATGATAGAGATAGAGATGATAGAGATGAAAGAGATAGAGATGATAGAGATGATAGAGATAGAGATGATAGAGAAAGAGATGATAGAGATGATAGAGATGATAGAGATGATAGAGATAGAGATGATAGAGATAGAGATGATAGAGATAGAGATGATAGAGATAGAGATGATAGAGATAGAGATGATAGAGATAGAGATAGAGATGATAGAGATAGAAATGATAGAGATAGAGATGATAGAGATAGAGATGATAGAGATAGAGATAGAGATGATAGAGATAGAGATAGAGATGATATAGATAGAGATGATAGAGATAGAGATGATAGAGATAGAGATGATAGAGATAGAGATGATAGAGATAGAGATGATAGAGATAGAGATGATAGAGATAGAGATAGAGATGATAGAGATAGAGATGATAGAGATAGAGATAGAGATGATAGAGATGATAGAAATAGAGATAGAGATGATAGAGATAGAGATAGAGATGATAGAATTAGAGATGATAGAGATAGAGATGATAGAGATAGAGATAGAGATGATAGAGAAGAAATGATAGAGATAGAGATGAAAGAGATAGAAATAGAGATGATAGAGATAGAGATGATAGAGATAGAGATGATAGAGATAGAGATGATACAGATAGAGATGATAGAGATAGAGATGATAGAGATAGAGATGATAGAGATAGAGATGATAGAGATAGAGATAGAGATAGAGATAGAGATAGAGATGATAGAGATAGAGATAGAGATGATAAAGATGATGAAAGAGATAATGATAGAGATAGAGATGATAGAGATAGAGATGATAGAGATAGAGATGATAGAGATGATAGAGATAGAGATGATAGAGATGATAGAGATAGGGATGATAGAGATAGAGATGATAGAGATAGTGATGATAGAGATAGAGATAGAGATGATAGAGATAGAGATAGAGATGATAGAGATAGAGATGATAGAGATGATAGAGATAGAGATAAAGATGATAGAGATGATAGAGATAGAGATGATAGAGATAGAGATGATAGAGATAGAGATGATAGAGATGATAGAGATAGAGATGATAGAGATAGAGATGATAGAGATAGAGATAGAGATGATAGAGATAGAGATAGAGATGATAGAGATAGAGATGATAGAGATAGAGATGATAGAGATAGAGATAGAGATGATAGAGATAGAGATAGAGATGATAGAGATAGAAATAGAGATGATAGAGATAGAGATGATAGAGATAGAGATGATAGAGATAGAGATGATAGAGATAGAGATGATAGAGATGATAGAGATATAGAGATGATAGAGATAATGATAGAGATGATATAGATAGAGATGATAGAGATAGAGATGATAAAGATAGAGATGATAGAGATAGAGATAGAGATGTTAGAGATAGAGATAGAGATGATAGAGATAGAGATGATAGAGATAGAGATGATAGAGATAGAGATGATAGAGATAGAGATGATAGAGATAGAGATGATAGAGATAGAGATAGAGATGTTAGAGATAGAGATAGAGATGATATAGATAGAGATGATAGAGATAGAGATGATAAAGATAGAGATGATAGCGATAGAGATAATAGAGATAGAGATGATAGAGATAGAGATGATAGAGATAGAGATAATAGAGATAGAGATGATAGAGATAGAGATGATAGAGATAGAGATGATAGAGATAGAGATGATAGAGATAGAGATGATAGAGATAGAGATAGAGATGATAGAGATAGAGATGATAGAGATGATAGAGATAGAGATGATAGAGATAGAGATTATAGAGATGATAGAGATAGAGATGATAGAGATAGAGATGATAGAGATAGAGATAGATATGATAGAGATAGAGATGATAGAGATAGAGATGATAGAGATAGAGATGATAGAGATAGAGATAGAGATGATAGAGATAGAGATAGAGATGATAGAGATGATAGAGATATAGAGATGATAGAGATAATGATAGAGATGATAGAGATAGAGATGATAGAGATAGAGATGATAGAGATAGAGATGATAGAGATGATAGAGATAGAGAGGATAGAGATAGAGATGATAGAGATGATAGAGATGATAGAGATAGAGATGATAGAGATAGAGATGATAGAGATAGAGATAGAGATGATAGAGATGATAGAAATAGAGATAGAGATGATAGAGATAGAGATAGAGATGATAGAATTAGAGATGATAGAGATAGAGATGATAGAGATAGAGATAGAGATGATAGAGAAGAAATGATAGAGATAGAGATGAAAGAGATAGAAATAGAGATGATAGAGATAGAGATGATAGAGATAGAGATGATAGAGATAGAGATGATACAGATAGAGATGATAGAGATAGAGATGATAGAGATAGAGATGATAGAGATAGAGATGATAGAGATAGAGATAGAGATAGAGATACAGATAGAGATAGAGATGATAGAGATAGATATAGAGATGATAAAGATGATGAAAGAGATAATGATAGAGATAGAGATAGAGATGATAGAGATAGAGATGATAGAGATAGAGATGATAGAGATAGAGATGATAGAGACAGAGATGATAGAGATAGAGATGATAGAGATAGAGATGATAGATCCAGAGATGATAGAGATAGAGATGATAGAGACAGAGATGATAGAGATAGAGATGATAGAGATAGAGATAGAGATAGAGATGATAGAGATAGAGATGATAGAGATAGAGATAGAGATGATAGAAATAGAGATGATAGAGATAGAGATGATAGAGATAGAGATGATAGAGATAGAGATGATAGAGATAGAGATAGAGATGATAGAGATAGAGATGATAGAGATAGAGATGATAGATCCAGAGATGATAGAGATAGAGATGATAGAGATAGAGATGATAGAGATAGAGATGATAGAGATAGAGATAGAGATGATAGAGATAGAGATGATAGAGATAGAGATAGAGATGATAGAAATAGAGATGATAGAGATAGAGATGATAGAGATAGAGATAGAGATAGAGATGATAGAGATAGAGATGATAGAGATAGAGATGATAGAGATGATAAAGATAGAGATGATAGAGATAGAGATGATAGAGATAGAGATGATAGAGATAGAGATGATAGAGAAAGAGATAGAGATGATAGAGATAGAGATAGAGATGATAAAGATGATAGAGATAGAGATGATAGAGATAGAGATAGAGATGACAGAGATAGAGATGATAGAGATAGAGATGATAGAGATAGAGATGATAGAGATGATAGAGATATAGAGATGAGAGAGATAATGATAGAGATGATAGAGATAGAGATGATAGAGATAGAGATGATAGAGATAGAGATAGAGATAGAGATGATAGAGATAGAGATGATAGAGATAGAGATGATAGAGATAGAGATTATAGAGATGATAGAGATAGAGATGATAGAGATAGAGATGATAGAGATAGAGATAGATATGATAGAGATAGAGATGATAGAGATAGAGATGATAGAGATAGAGATGATAGAGATAGAGATAGAGATGATAGAGATAGAGATAGAGATGATAGAGATGATAGAGATATAGAGATGATAGAGATACTGATAGAGATGATAGAGATAGAGATGATAGAGATAGAGATGATAGAGATAGAGATGATAGAGATAGAGATAGAGATGATAGAGATAGAGATGATAGAGATAGAGATGATAGAGATGAAAGAGATAGAGATGATAGAGATGATAGAGATAGAGATGATAGAGAAAGAGATGATAGAGATGATAGAGATGATAGAGATGATAGAGATAGAGATGATAGAGATAGAGATGATAGAGATAGAGATGATAGAGATAGAGATGATAGAGATAGAGATGATAGAGATAGAGATAGAGATGATAGAGATAGAAATGATAGAGATAGAGATGATAGAGATAGAGATGATAGAGATAGAGATAGAGATGATAGAGATAGAGATAGAGATGATATAGATAGAGATGATAGAGATAGAGATGATAGAGATAGAGATGATAGAGATAGAGATGATAGAGATAGAGATGATAGAGATAGAGATGATAGAGATAGAGATGATAGAGATAGAGATGATAGAGATAGAGATAGAGATGATAGAGATGATAGAAATAGAGATAGAGATGATAGAGATAGAGATAGAGATGATAGAATTAGAGATGATAGAGATAGAGATGATAGAGATAGAGATAGAGATGATAGAGAAGAAATGATAGAGATAGAGATGAAAGAGATAGAAATAGAGATGATAGAGATAGAGATGATAGAGATAGAGATGATAGAGATAGAGATGATACAGATAGAGATGATAGAGATAGAGATGATAGAGATAGAGATGATAGAGATAGAGATGATAGAGATAGAGATAGAGATAGAGATAGAGATAGAGATGATAGAGATAGAGATAGAGATGATAAAGATGATGAAAGAGATAATGATAGAGATAGAGATGATAGAGATAGAGATGATAGAGATAGAGATGATAGAGATGATAGAGATAGAGATGATAGAGATGATAGAGATAGGGATGATAGAGATAGAGATGATAGAGATAGTGATGATAGAGATAGAGATAGAGATGATAGAGATAGAGATAGAGATGATAGAGATAGAGATGATAGAGATGATAGAGATGATAGAGATAGAGATGATAGAGATAGAGATGATAGAGATAGAGATGATAGAGATGATAGAGATAGAGATGATAGAGATAGAGATAGAGATGATAGAGATAGAGATAGAGATGATAGAGATAGAGATGATAGAGATAGAGATAGAGATGATAGAGATAGAGATGATAGAGATAGAGATGATAGAGATAGAGATAGAGATGATAGAGATAGAGATAGAGATGATAGAGATAGAAATAGAGATGATAGAGATAGAGATGATAGAGATAGAGATGATAGAGATAGAGATGATAGAGATAGAGATGATAGAGATGATAGAGATATAGAGATGATAGAGATAATGATAGAGATGATATAGATAGAGATGATAGAGATAGAGATGATAAAGATAGAGATGATAGAGATAGAGATAGAGATGTTAGAGATAGAGATAGAGATGATAGAGATAGAGATGATAGAGATAGAGATGATAGAGATAGAGATGATAGAGATAGAGATGATAGAGATAGAGATGATAGAGATAGAGATGTTAGAGATAGAGATAGAGATGATATAGATAGAGATGATAGAGATAGAGATGATAAAGATAGAGATGATAGCGATAGAGATAATAGAGATAGAGATGATAGAGATAGAGATGATAGAGATAGAGATAATAGAGATAGAGATGATAGAGATAGAGATGATAGAGATAGAGATGATAGAGATAGAGATGATAGAGATAGAGATGATAGAGATAGAGATAGAGATGATAGAGATAGAGATGATAGAGATGATAGAGATAGAGATGATAGAGATAGAGATTATAGAGATGATAGAGATAGAGATGATAGAGATAGAGATGATAGAGATAGAGATAGATATGATAGAGATAGAGATGATAGAGATAGAGATGATAGAGATAGAGATGATAGAGATAGAGATAGAGATGATAGAGATAGAGATAGAGATGATAGAGATGATAGAGATATAGAGATGATAGAGATAATGATAGAGATGATAGAGATAGAGATGATAGAGATAGAGATGATAGAGATAGAGATGATAGAGATGATAGAGATAGAGAGGATAGAGATAGAGATGATAGAGATGATAGAGATGATAGAGATAGAGATGATAGAGATAGAGATGATAGAGATAGAGATAGAGATGATAGAGATGATAGAAATAGAGATAGAGATGATAGAGATAGAGATAGAGATGATAGAATTAGAGATGATAGAGATAGAGATGATAGAGATAGAGATAGAGATGATAGAGAAGAAATGATAGAGATAGAGATGAAAGAGATAGAAATAGAGATGATAGAGATAGAGATGATAGAGATAGAGATGATAGAGATAGAGATGATACAGATAGAGATGATAGAGATAGAGATGATAGAGATAGAGATGATAGAGATAGAGATGATAGAGATAGAGATAGAGATAGAGATACAAATAGAGATAGAGATGATAGAGATAGATATAGAGATGATAAAGATGATGAAAGAGATAATGATAGAGATAGAGATAGAGATGATAGAGATAGAGATGATAGAGATAGAGATGATAGAGATAGAGATGATAGAGATAGAGATAGAGATGATAGAGATAGAGATGATAGAGATAGAGATGATAGATCCAGAGATGATAGAGATAGAGATGATAGAGACAGAGATGATAGAGATAGAGATGATAGAGATAGAGATAGAGATAGAGATGATAGAGATAGAGATGATAGAGATAGAGATAGAGATGATAGAAATAGAGATGATAGAGATAGAGATGATAGAGATAGAGATGATAGAGATAGAGATGATAGAGATAGAGATAGAGATGATAGAGATAGAGATGATAGAGATAGAGATGATAGATCCAGAGATGATAGAGATAGAGATGATAGAGATAGAGATGATAGAGATAGAGATGATAGAGATAGAGATAGAGATGATAGAGATAGAGATGATAGAGATAGAGATAGAGATGATAGAAATAGAGATGATAGAGATAGAGATGATAGAGATAGAGATAGAGATAGAGATGATAGAGATAGAGATGATAGAGATAGAGATGATAGAGATAGAGATGATAGAGATGATAAAGATAGAGATGATAGAGATAGAGATGATAGAGATAGAGATGATAGAGATAGAGATGATAGAGAAAGAGATAGAGATGATAGAGATAGAGATAGAGATGATAAAGATGATAGAGATAGAGATGATAGAGATAGAGATAGAGATGACAGAGATAGAGATGATAGAGATAGAGATGATAGAGATAGAGATGATAGAGATGATAGAGATATAGAGATGAGAGAGATAATGATAGAGATGATAGAGATAGAGATGATAGAGATAGAGATGATAGAGATAGAGATGATAGAGATAGAGATAGAGATGATAGAGATAGAGATAGAGATGATAGAGATGATAGAGATAGAGATGATAGAGATAGAGATGATAGAGATAGAGATAGAGATGATAGAGATAGAGATGATAGAGATAGAGATGATAGAGATAGAGATGATAGAGATGATAGAGATATAGAGATGATAGAGATAATGATAGAGATGATAGAGATGATAGAGATAGAGATGATAGAGATAGAGATGATAGAGATAGAGATAGAGATGATAGAAATAGAGATGATAGAGATAGAGATGATAGAGATAGAGATAGAGATGATAGAGATAGAGATAGAGATAGAGATGATAGAGATAGAGATGATAGAGATAGAGATGATAGAGATAGAGATAGAGATGATAGAGATGATAGAGATAGAGATGATAGAGATAGAGATGATAGAGATAGAGATGATAGAGATAGAGATGATAGAGAAAGAGATAGAGATGATAGAGATAGAGATAGAGATGATAGAGATAGAGATGATAGAGATAGAGATAGAGATGACAGAGATAGAGATGATAGAGATAGAGATGATAGAGATAGAGATGATAGAGATGATAGAGATATAGAGATGATAGAGATAATGATAGAGATGATAGAGATAGAGATGATAGAGATAGAGATGATAGAGATAGAGATGATAGAGATAGAGATAGAGATGATAGAGATAGAGATAGAGATGATAGAGATGATAGAGATAGAGATGATAGAGATAGAGATGATAGAGATAGAGATAGAGATGATAGAGATAGAGATGATAGAGATAGAGATGATAGAGATGATAGAGATATAGAGATGATAGAGATAATGATAGAGATGATAGAGATAGAGATGATAGAGATAGAGATGATAGAGATAGAGATGATACAGATAGAGATAGAGATGATAGAGATAGAGATGATAGAGATAGAGATGATAGAGATGATAGAGATAGAGATGATAGAGATAGAGATGATAGAGATAGAGATGATAGAGATGATAGAGATAGAGATGATAGAGATAGAGATGATAGAGATAGAGATGATAGAGATAGAGATAGAGATGATAGAGATAGAGATAGAGATGATACAGATAGAGATGATAGAGATAGAGATGATATAGAGATAGAGATGATAGAGATAGAGATAGAGATGATAGAGATAGAGATGATAGAGATAGAGATGATAGAGATAGAGATGATAGAGATAGAGATGATATAGAGATAGAGATGATAGAGATAGAGATAGAGATGATAGAGATAGAGATGATAGAGATAGAGATAGAGATGATAGAGATAGAGATGATAGAGATAGAGATAGAGATGATAGAGATAGAGATGATAGAGACAGAGATGATAGAGATAGAGATAGAGATGATAGAGATAGAGATGATAGAAATAGAGATAGAGATAGAGATGATAGAGAGAGATGATAGAGATAGAGATGATAGAGATAGAGATGAAAGAGATAGAGATAGAGATGATAGAGACAGAGATGATAGAGATAGAGATAGAGATGAAAGAGATAGAGATGATAGAGATAGAGATGATAGAGATAGAGATGATAGAGATTATAGAGATAGAGAGGATAGAGATAGAGATGATAGAGATGATAGAGATGATAGAGATAGAGATGATAGAGATAGAGATGATAGAGATAGAGATAGAGATGATAGAGATAGAGATGATAGAGATAGAGATAGAGATGATAGAGATAGAGATAGAGATGATAGAGATAGAGATGATAGAGATAGAGATGATAGAGATAGAGATAGAGATGATAGAGAAGAGATGATAGAGATAGAGATGATAGAGATAGAGATAGAGATGATAGAGATAGAGATGATAGAGATAGAGATGATAGAGATAGAGATGATAGAGATGATAGAGATAGAGAGGATAGAGATAGAGATGATAGAGATGATAGAGATGATAGAGATAGAGATGATAGAGATAGAGATGATAGAGATAGAGATAGAGATGATAGAGATGATAGAAATAGAGATAGAGATGATAGAGATAGAGATAGAGATGATAGAATTAGAGATGATAGAGATAGAGATGATAGAGATAGAATAGAGATGATAGAGAAGAAATGATAGAGATAGAGATGAAAGAGATAGAAATAGAGATGATAGAGATAGAGATGATAGAGATAGAGATGATACAGATAGAGATGATAGAGATAGAGATGATAGAGATGATAGAGATAGAGATGATAGAGATAGAGATAGAGATAGAGATAGAGATAGAGATAGAGATAGAGATGATAGAGATAGAGATAGAGATGATAAAGATGATGAAAGAGATAATGATAGTGATAGAGATAGAGATGATAGAGATAGAGATGATAGAGATAGAGATGATAGAGATGATAGAGATAGAGATGATAGAGATGATAGAGATAGGGATGATAGAGATAGAGATGATAGAGATAGAGATGATAGAGATAGAGATAGAGATGATAGAGATAGAGATAGAGATGATAGAGATAGAGATGATAGAGATGATAGAGATAGAGATAAAGATGATAGAGATGATAGAGATAGAGATGATAGAGATAGAGATGATAGAGATAGAGATGATAGAGATGATAGAGATAGAGATGATAGAGATAGAGATGATAGAGATAGAGATAGAGATGATAGAGATAGAGATAGAGATGATAGAGATAGAGATGATAGAGATAGAGATGATAGAGATAGAGATAGAGATGATAGAGATAGAGATAGAGATGATAGAGATAGAAATAGAGATGATAGAGATAGAGATGATAGAGATAGAGATGATAGAGATAGAGATGATAGAGATAGAGATGATAGAGATAGAGATGATAGAGATGATAGAGATATAGAGATGATAGAGATAATGATAGAGATGATATAGATAGAGATGATAGAGATAGAGATGATAGAGATAGAGATGATAGAGATAGAGATAGAGATGATAGAGATAGAGATAGAGATGATATAGATAGAGATGATAGAGATAGAGATGATAGAGATAGAGATGATAGAGATAGAGATGATAGAGATAGAGATGATAGAGATAGAGATAGAGATAGAGATGATATAGATAGAGATGATAGAGATAGAGATGATAAAGATAGAGATGATAGCGATAGAGATAATAGAGATAGAGATGATAGAGATAGAGATGATAGAGATAGAGATAATAGAGATAGAGATGATAGAGATAGAGATGATAGAGATAGAGATGATAGAGATAGAGATGATAGAGATAGAGATAGAGATAGAGATGATAGAGATAGAGATGATAGAGACAGAGATGATAGAGATAGAGATGATAGAGATAGAGATTATAGAGATGATAGAGATAGAGATGATAGAGATAGAGATGATAGAGATAGAGATAGATATGATAGAGATAGAGATGATAGAGATAGAGATAGAGATGATAGAGATAGAGATAGAGATGATAGAGATGATAGAGATATAGAGATGATAGAGATAATGATAGAGATGATAGAGATAGAGATGATAGAGATAGAGATGATAGAGATAGAGATGATAGAGATAGAGATAGAGATGATAGAGATAGAGATAGAGATGATAGAGATAGAGATGATAGAGATGAAAGAGATAGAGATGATAGAGATGATAGAGATAGAGATGATAGAGAAAGAGATGATAGAGATGATAGAGATAGAGATGATAGAGATAGAGATGATAGAGATAGAGATGATAGAGATAGAGATAGAGATGATAGAGATAGAGATGATAGAGATAGAGATAGAGATGATAGAGATAGAGATGATAGAGATAGAGATGATAGAGATAGAGATAGAGATGATAGTGATAGAGATAGAGATGATAGATATGATAGAGATAGAGATGATAGAGATAGAGATAGAGATGATAGAGATAGAAATAGAGATGATAGAGATAGAGATGATAGAGATAGAGATGATAGAGATAGAGATGATAGAGATAGAGATGATAGAGATAGAGATGATAGAGATGATAGAGATATAGAGATGATAGAGATAATGATAGAGATGATATAGATAGAGATGATAGAGATAGAGATGATAAAGATAGAGATGATAGAGATAGAGATGATAGAGATAGAGATGATAGAGAAAGAGATGATAGAGATAGAGATGATAGAGATAGAGATGATAGAGATAGAGATAGAGATGTTAGAGATAGAGATAGAGATGATATAGATAGAGATGATAGAGATAGAGATGATAGAGATAGAGATGATAGAGATAGAGATGATAGAGATAGAGATGATAGAGATAGAGATAGAGATGTTAGAGATAGAGATAGAGATGATATAGATAGAGATGATAGAGATAGAGATGATAAAGATAGAGATGATAGAGATAGAGATAATAGAGATAGAGATGATAGAGATAGAGATGATAGAGATAGAGATAATAGAGATAGAGATGATAGAGATAGAGATGATAGAGATAGAGATGATAGAGATAGAGATGATAGAGATAGAGATAGAGATAGAGATGATAGAGATAGAGATGATAGAGATAGAGATGATAGAGATAGAGATAGAGATTATAGAGATGATAGAGATAGAGATGATAGAGATAGAGATGATAGAGATAGAGATAGATATGATAGAGATAGAGATGATAGAGATAGAGATGATAGAGATAGAGATGATAGAGATAGAGATAGAGATGATAGAGATAGAGATAGAGATGATAGAGATGATAGAGATATAGAGATGATAGAGATAATGATAGAGATGATAGAGATAGAGATGATAGAGATAGAGATGATAGAGATAGAGATGATAGAGATAGAGATAGAGATGATAGAGATAGAGATAGAGATGATAGAGATAGAGATGATAGAGATGAAAGAGATAGAGATGATAGAGATGATAGAGATAGAGATGATAGAGAAAGAGATGATAGAGATGATAGAGATGATAGAGATAGAGATGATAGAGATGATAGAGATAGAGATGATAGAGATAGAGATGATAGAGATAGAGATGATAGAGATAGAGATGATAGAGATAGAGATAGAGATGATAGAGATAGAAATGATAGAGATAGAGATGATAGAGATAGAGATAAAGATGATAGAGATAGAGATAGAGATGATATAGATAGAGATGATAGAGATAGAGATGATAGAGATAGAGATGATAGAGATAGAGATGATAGAGATAGAGATTATAGAGATAGAGATGATAGAGAAAGAGATGATATAGAGATAGAGATGATAGAGATAGAGATAGAGATGATAGAGATAGAGATGATAGAGATAGAGATGATAGAGATAGAGATGATAGAGATAGAGATGATAGAGATAGAGATAGAGATGATAGAGATAGAGATGATAGAGATAGAGATAGAGATGATAGAGATAGAGATGATAGAGATAGAGATGATAGAGATAGAGATAGAGATGATAGAGATAGAGATAGAGATGATAGATATGATAGAGATAGAGATGATAGAGATAGAGATGATAGAGATAGAGATAGAGATGATAGAGATAGAGATGATAGAGATAGAGATGATAGAGATGATAGAGATGATAGAGATATAGAGATGATAGAGATAATGATAGAGATGATATAGATAGAGATGATAGAGATAGAGATGATAAAGATAGAGATGATAGAGATAGAGATAGAGATGTTAGAGATAGAGATAGAGATGATATAGATAGAGATGATAGAGATAGAGATGATAGAGATAGAGATGATAGAGATAGAGATAGAGATGATAGAGATAGAGATAGAGATGATAGAGATAGAGATGATAGAGATGAAAGAGATAGAGATGATAGAGATGATAGAGATAGAGATGATAGAGAAAGAGATGATAGAGATGATAGAGATAGAGATGATAGAGATAGAGATGATAGAGATAGAGATGATAGAGATAGAGATAGAGATGATAGAGATAGAGATGATAGAGATAGAGATAGAGATGATAGAGATAGAGATGATAGAGATAGAGATGATAGAGATAGAGATAGAGATGATAGTGATGGAGATAGAGATGATAGATATGATAGAGATAGAGATGATAGAGATAGAAATAGAGATGATAGAGATAGAGATGATAGAGATAGAGATGATAGAGATAGAGATGATAGAGATAGAGATGATAGAGATAGAGATGATAGAGATGATAGAGATATAGAGATGATAGAGATAATGATAGAGATGATATAGATAGAGATGATAGAGATAGAGATGATAAAGATAGAGATGATAGAGATAGAGATGATAGAGATAGAGATGATAGAGAAAGAGATGATAGAGATAGAGATGATAGAGATAGAGATGATAGAGATAGAGATAGAGATGTTAGAGATAGAGATAGAGATGATAGAGATAGAGATGATAGAGATAGAGATGATAGAGATAGAGATGATAGAGATAGAGATGATAGAGATAGAGATGATAGAGATAGAGATAGAGATGTTAGAGATAGAGATAGAGATGATATAGATAGAGATGATAGAGATAGAGATGATAAAGATAGAGATGATAGAGATAGAGATAATAGAGATAGAGATGATAGAGATAGAGATGATAGAGATAGAGATAATAGAGATAGAGATGATAGAGATAGAGATGATAGAGATAGAGATGATAGAGATAGAGATGATAGAGATAGAGATAGAGATAGAGATGATAGAGATAGAGATGATAGAGATAGAGATGATAGAGATAGAGATAGAGATTATAGAGATGATAGAGATAGAGATGATAGAGATAGAGATGATAGAGATAGAGATAGATATGATAGAGATAGAGATGATAGAGATAGAGATGATAGAGATAGAGATGATAGAGATAGAGATAGAGATGATAGAGATAGAGATAGAGATGATAGAGATGATAGAGATATAGAGATGATAGAGATAATGATAGAGATGATAGAGATAGAGATGATAGAGATAGAGATGATAGAGATAGAGATGATAGAGATAGAGATAGAGATGATAGAGATAGAGATAGAGATGATAGAGATAGAGATGATAGAGATGAAAGAGATAGAGATGATAGAGATGATAGAGATAGAGATGATAGAGAAAGAGATGATAGAGATGATAGAGATGATAGAGATGATAGAGATAGAGATGATAGAGATGATAGAGATAGAGATGATAGAGATAGAGATGATAGAGATAGAGATGATAGAGATAGAGATGATAGAGATAGAGATAGAGATGATAGAGATAGAAATGATAGAGATAGAGATAGAGATGATAGAGATAGAGATAAAGATGATAGAGATAGAGATAGAGATGATATAGATAGAGATGATAGAGATAGAGATGATAGAGATAGAGATGATAGAGATAGAGATGATAGAGATAGAGATTATAGAGATAGAGATGATAGAGAAAGAGATGATATAGAGATAGAGATGATAGAGATAGAGATAGAGATGATAGAGATAGAGATGATAGAGATAGAGATGATAGAGATAGAGATGATAGAGATAGAGATGATAGAGATAGAGATAGAGATGATAGAGATAGAGATGATAGAGATAGAGATAGAGATGATAGAGATAGAGATGATAGAGATAGAGATGATAGAGATAGAGATAGAGATGATAGAGATAGAGATAGAGATGATAGATATGATAGAGATAGAGATGATAGAGATAGAGATGATAGAGATAGAGATAGAGATGATAGAGATAGAGATGATAGAGATAGAGATGATAGAGATGATAGAGATGATAGAGATATAGAGATGATAGAGATAATGATAGAGATGATATAGATAGAGATGATAGAGATAGAGATGATAAAGATAGAGATGATAGAGATAGAGATAGAGATGTTAGAGATAGAGATAGAGATGATATAGATAGAGATGATAGAGATAGAGATGATAGAGATAGAGATGATAGAGATAGAGATGATAGAGATAGAGATAGAGATGTTAGAGATAGAGATAGAGATGATATAGATAGAGATGATAGAGATAGAGATGATAAAGATAGAGATGATAGCGATAGAGATAATAGAGATAGAGATGATAGAGATAGAGATGATAGAGATAGAGATAATAGAGATAGAGATGATAGAGATAGAGATGATAGAGATAGAGATGATAGAGATAGAGATGATAGAGATAGAGATAGAGATAGAGATGATAGAGATAGAGATGATAGAGATAGAGATGATAGAGATAGAGATTATAGAGATGATAGAGATAGAGATGATAGAGATAGAGATGATAGAGATAGAGATAGATATGATAGAGATAGAGATGATAGAGATAGAGATGATAGAGATAGAGATGATAGAGATAGAGATAGAGATGATAGAGATAGAGATAGAGATGATAGAGATGATAGAGATATAGAGATGATAGAGATAATGATAGAGATGATAGAGATAGAGATGATAGAGATAGAGATGATAGAGATAGAGATGATAGAGATAGAGATAGAGATGATAGAGATAGAGATGATAGAGATAGAGATGATAGAGATGAAAGAGATAGAGATGATAGAGATGATAGAGATAGAGATGATAGAGAAAGAGATGATAGAGATGATAGAGATGATAGAGATGATAGAGATAGAGATGATAGAGATAGAGATGATAGAGATAGAGATGATAGAGATAGAGATGATAGAGATAGAGATAGAGATGATAGAGATAGAAATGATAGAGATAGAGATGATAGAGATAGAGATGATAGAGATAGAGATAGAGATGATAGAGATAGAGATAGAGATGATATAGATAGAGATGATAGAGATAGAGATGATAGAGATAGAGATGATAGAGATAGAGATGATAGAGATAGAGATGATAGAGATAGAGATGATAGAGATGGAGATATAGAGATAGAGATGATAGAGAAAGAGATGATATAGAGATAGAGATGATAGAGATAGAGATAGAGATGATAGAGATAGAGATGATAGAGATAGAGATGATAGAGATAGAGATGATAGAGATAGAGATGATAGAGATAGAGATAGAGATGATAGAGATAGAGATGATAGAGATAGAGATAGAGATGATAGAGATAGAGATGATAGAGATAGAGATGATAGAGATAGAGATAGAGATGATAGAGATAGAGATAGAGATGATAGATATGATAGAGATAGAGATGATAGAGATAGAGATGATAGAGATAGAGATAGAGATGATAGAGATAGAGATGATAGAGATAGAGATGATAGAGATGATAGAGATGATAGAGATGATAGAGATATAGAGATGATAGAGATAATGATAGAGATGATATAGATAGAGATGATAGAGATAGAGATGATAAAGATAGAGATGATAGAGATGATAGAGATGATAGAGATATAGAGATGATAGAGATAATGATAGAGATGATAGAGATAGAGATGATAGAGATAGAGATGATAGAGATGATAGAGATAGAGATGATAGAGATAGAGATGATAGAGATAGAGATAGAGATGATAGAGATAGAGATGATAGAGATAGAGATGATAGAGATGATAGAGATGATAGAGATATAGAGATGATAGAGATAATGATAGAGATGATAGAGATAGAGATGATAGAGATAGAGATGATAGAGATGATAGAGATAGAGATGATAGAGATAGAGATGTTAGAGATAGAGATAGAGATGATATAGATAGAGATGATAGAGATAGAGATGATAGAGATAGAGATGATAGAGATAGAGATGATAGAGATAGAGATGATAGAGATAGAGATAGAGATGTTAGAGATAGAGATAGAGATGATAGAGATAGAGATGATAGAGATAGAGATAATAGAGATAGAGATGATAGAGATAGAGATGATAGAGATAGAGATGATAGAGATAGAGATGATAGAGATAGAGATAGAGATGATAGAGATAGAGATGATAGAGATAGAGATGATAGAGATAGAGATTATAGAGATAGAGATTATAGAGATGATAGAGATAGAGATGATAGAGATAGAGATGATAGAGATAGAGATAGATATGATAGAGATAGAGATGATAGAGATAGAGATGATAGAGATAGAGATGATAGAGATAGAGATAGAGATGATAGAGATAGAGATAGAGATGATAGAGATAGAGATGATAGAGATAGAGATGATAGAGATGAAAGAGATAGAGATGATAGAGATGATAGAGATAGAGATGATAGAGAAAGAGATGATAGAGATGATAGAGATGATAGAGATGATAGAGATAGAGATGATAGAGATAGAGATGATAGAGACAGAGATGATAGAGATAGAGATGATAGAGATAGAGATTATAGAGATGATAGAGATAGAGATGATAGAGATAGAGATGATAGAGATAGAGATAGATATGATAGAGATAGAGATGATAGAGATAGAGATAGAGATGATAGAGATAGAGATAGAGATGATAGAGATGATAGAGATATAGAGATGATAGAGATAATGATAGAGATGATAGAGATAGAGATGATAGAGATAGAGATGATAGAGATAGAGATGATAGAGATAGAGATAGAGATGATAGAGATAGAGATAGAGATGATAGAGATTGAGATGATAGAGATGAAAGAGATAGAGATGATAGAGATGATAGAGATAGAGATGATAGAGAAAGAGATGATAGAGATGATAGAGATAGAGATGATAGAGATAGAGATGATAGAGATAGAGATGATAGAGATAGAGATAGAGATGATAGAGATAGAGATGATAGAGATAGAGATAGAGATGATAGAGATAGAGATGATAGAGATAGAGATGATAGAGATAGAGATAGAGATGATAGTGATAGAGAAAGAGATGATAGATATGATAGAGATAGAGATGATAGAGATAGAGATGATAGAGATAGAAATAGAGATGATAGAGATAGAGATGATAGAGATAGAGATGATAGAGATAGAGATGATAGAGATAGAGATGATAGAGATAGAGATGATAGAGATGATAGAGATATAGAGATGATAGAGATAATGATAGAGATGATATAGATAGAGATGATAGAGATAGAGATGATAAAGATAGAGATGATAGAGATAGAGATGATAGAGATAGAGATGATAGAGAAAGAGATGATAGAGATAGAGATGATAGAGATAGAGATGATAGAGATAGAGATAGAGATGTTAGAGATAGAGATAGAGATGATATAGATAGAGATGATAGAGATAGAGATGATAGAGATAGAGATGATAGAGATAGAGATGATAGAGATAGAGATGATAGATAGAGATAGAGATGTTAGAGATAGAGATAGAGATGATATAGATAGAGATGATAGAGATAGAGATGATAAAGATAGAGATGATAGAGATAGAGATAATAGAGATAGAGATGATAGAGATAGAGATGATAGAGATAGAGATAATAGAGATAGAGATGATAGAGATAGAGATGATAGAGATAGAGATGATAGAGATAGAGATAGAGATGAGATGATAGAGATAGAGATGATAGAGATAGAGATGATAGAGATAGAGATAGAGATTATAGAGATGATAGAGATAGAGATGATAGAGATAGAGATGATAGAGATAGAGATAGATATGATAGAGATAGAGATGATAGAGATAGAGATGATAGAGATAGAGATGATAGAGATAGAGATAGAGATGATAGAGATAGAGATAGAGATGATAGAGATGATAGAGATATAGAGATGATAGAGATAATGATAGAGATGATAGAGATAGAGATGATAGAGATAGAGATGATAGAGATAGAGATGATAGAGATAGAGATAGAGATGATAGAGATAGAGATAGAGATGATAGAGATAGAGATGATAGAGATGAAAGAGATAGAGATGATAGAGATGATAGAGATAGAGATGATAGAGAAAGAGATGATAGAGATGATAGAGATGATAGAGATGATAGAGATAGAGATGATAGAGATGATAGAGATAGAGATGATAGAGATAGAGATGATAGAGATAGAGATGATAGAGATAGAGATGATAGAGATAGAGATAGAGATGATAGAGATAGAAATGATAGAGATAGAGATGATAGAGATAGAGATAAAGATGATAGAGATAGAGATAGAGATGATATAGATAGAGATGATAGAGAAAGAGATGATAGAGATAGAGATGATAGAGATAGAGATGATAGAGATAGAGATTATAGAGATAGAGATGATAGAGAAAGAGATGATATAGAGATAGAGATGATAGAGATAGAGATAGAGATGATAGAGATAGAGATGATAGAGATAGAGATGATAGAGATAGAGATGATAGAGATAGAGATGATAGAGATAGAGATAGAGATGATAGAGATAGAGATGATAGAGATAGAGATAGAGATGATAGAGATAGAGATGATAGAGATAGAGATGATAGAGATAGAGATAGAGATGATAGAGATAGAGATAGAGATGATAGATATGATAGAGATAGAGATGATAGAGATAGAGATGATAGAGATAGAGATAGAGATGATAGAGATAGAGATGATAGAGATAGAGATGATAGAGATGATAGAGATGATAGAGATATAGAGATGATAGAGATAATGATAGAGATGATATAGATAGAGATGATAGAGATAGAGATGATAAAGATAGAGATGATAGAGATAGAGATAGAGATGTTAGAGATAGAGATAGAGATGATATAGATAGAGATGATAGAGATAGAGATGATAGAGATAGAGATGATAGAGATAGAGATAGAGATGATAGAGATAGAGATAGAGATGATAGAGATAGAGATGATAGAGATGAAAGAGATAGAGATGATAGAGATGATAGAGATAGAGATGATAGAGAAAGAGATGATAGAGATGATAGAGATAGAGATGATAGAGATAGAGATGATAGAGATAGAGATGATAGAGATAGAGATAGAGATGATAGAGATAGAGATGATAGAGATAGAGATAGAGATGATAGAGATAGAGATGATAGAGATAGAGATGATAGAGATAGAGATAGAGATGATAGTGATAGAGATAGAGATGATAGATATGATAGAGATAGAGATGATAGAGATAGAAATAGAGATGATAGAGATAGAGATGATAGAGATAGAGATGATAGAGATAGAGATGATAGAGATAGAGATGATAGAGATAGAGATGATAGAGATGATAGAGATATAGAGATGATAGAGATAATGATAGAGATGATATAGATAGAGATGATAGAGATAGAGATGATAAAGATAGAGATGATAGAGATAGAGATGATAGAGATAGAGATGATAGAGAAGAGATGATAGAGATAGAGATGATAGAGATAGAGATGATAGAGATAGAGATAGAGATGTTAGAGATAGAGATAGAGATGATAGAGATAGAGATGATAGAGATAGAGATGATAGAGATAGAGATGATAGAGATAGAGATGATAGAGATAGAGATGATAGAGATAGAGATAGAGATGTTAGAGATAGAGATAGAGATGATATAGATAGAGATGATAGAGATAGAGATGATAAAGATAGAGATGATAGAGATAGAGATAATAGAGATAGAGATGATAGAGATAGAGATGATAGAGATAGAGATAATAGAGATAGAGATGATAGAGATAGAGATGATAGAGATAGAGATGATAGAGATAGAGATGATAGAGATAGAGATAGAGATAGAGATGATAGAGATAGAGATGATAGAGATAGAGATGATAGAGATAGAGATAGAGATTATAGAGATGATAGAGATAGAGATGATAGAGATAGAGATGATAGAGATAGAGATAGATATGATAGAGATAGAGATGATAGAGATAGAGATGATAGAGATAGAGATGATAGAGATAGAGATAGAGATGATAGAGATAGAGATAGAGATGATAGAGATGATAGAGATATAGAGATGATAGAGATAATGATAGAGATGATAGAGATAGAGATGATAGAGATAGAGATGATAGAGATAGAGATGATAGAGATAGAGATAGAGATGATAGAGATAGAGATAGAGATGATAGAGATAGAGATGATAGAGATGAAAGAGATAGAGATGATAGAGATGATAGAGATAGAGATGATAGAGAAAGAGATGATAGAGATGATAGAGATGATAGAGATGATAGAGATAGAGATGATAGAGATGATAGAGATAGAGATGATAGAGATAGAGATGATAGAGATAGAGATGATAGAGATAGAGATGATAGAGATAGAGATAGAGATGATAGAGATAGAAATGATAGAGATAGAGATAGAGATGATAGAGATAGAGATAAAGATGATAGAGATAGAGATAGAGATGATATAGATAGAGATGATAGAGATAGAGATGATAGAGATAGAGATGATAGAGATAGAGATGATAGAGATAGAGATTATAGAGATAGAGATGATAGAGAAAGAGATGATATAGAGATAGAGATGATAGAGATAGAGATAGAGATGATAGAGATAGAGATGATAGAGATAGAGATGATAGAGATAGAGATGATAGAGATAGAGATGATAGAGATAGAGATAGAGATGATAGAGATAGAGATGATAGAGATAGAGATAGAGATGATAGAGATAGAGATGATAGAGATAGAGATGATAGAGATAGAGATAGAGATGATAGAGATAGAGATAGAGATGATAGATATGATAGAGATAGAGATGATAGAGATAGAGATGATAGAGATAGAGATAGAGATGATAGAGATAGAGATGATAGAGATAGAGATGATAGAGATGATAGAGATGATAGAGATATAGAGATGATAGAGATAATGATAGAGATGATATAGATAGAGATGATAGAGATAGAGATGATAAAGATAGAGATGATAGAGATAGAGATAGAGATGTTAGAGATAGAGATAGAGATGATATAGATAGAGATGATAGAGATAGAGATGATAGAGATAGAGATGATAGAGATAGAGATGATAGAGATAGAGATAGAGATGTTAGAGATAGAGATAGAGATGATATAGATAGAGATGATAGAGATAGAGATGATAAGATAGAGATGATAGCGATAGAGATAATAGAGATAGAGATGATAGAGATAGAGATGATAGAGATAGAGATAATAGAGATAGAGATGATAGAGATAGAGATGATAGAGATAGAGATGATAGAGATAGAGATAGAGATAGAGATGATAGAGATAGAGATGATAGAGATAGAGATGATAGAGATAGAGATTATAGAGATGATAGAGATAGAGATGATAGAGATAGAGATGATAGAGATAGAGATAGATATGATAGAGATAGAGATGATAGAGATAGAGATGATAGAGATAGAGATGATAGAGATAGAGATAGAGATGATAGAGATAGAGATAGAGATGATAGAGATGATAGAGATATAGAGATGATAGAGATAATGATAGAGATGATAGAGATAGAGATGATAGAGATAGAGATGATAGAGATAGAGATGATAGAGATAGAGATAGAGATGATAGAGATAGAGATGATAGAGATAGAGATGATAGAGATGAAAGAGATAGAGATGATAGAGATGATAGAGATAGAGATGATAGAGAAAGAGATGATAGAGATAGAGATGATAGAGATGATAGAGATAGATAGAGATAGAGATAGATGATAGAGATAGAGATGATAGAGATAGAGATGATAGAGATAGAGATGATAGAGATAGAGATAGAGATGATAGAGATAGAATGATAGAGATAGAGATGATAGAGATAGAGATGATAGAGATAGAGATAGAGATGATAGAGATAGAGATAGAGATGATATAGATAGAGATGATAGAGATAGAGATGATAGAGATAGAGATGATAGAGATAGAGATGATAGAGATAGAGATGATAGAGATAGAGATGATAGAGATAGAGATTATAGAGATAGAGATGATAGAGAAAGAGATGATATAGAGATAGAGATGATAGAGATAGAGATAGAGATGATAGAGATAGAGATGATAGAGATAGAGATGATAGAGATAGAGATGATAGAGATAGAGATGATAGAGATAGAGATAGAGATGATAGAGATAGAGATGATAGAGATAGAGATAGAGATGATAGAGATAGAGATGATAGAGATAGAGATGATAGAGATAGAGATAGAGATGATAGAGATAGAGATAGAGATGATAGATATGATAGAGATAGAGATGATAGAGATAGAGATGATAGAGATAGAGATAGAGATGATAGAGATAGAGATGATAGAGATAGAGATGATAGAGATGATAGAGATGATAGATGATGATAGAGATATAGAGATGATAGAGATAATGATAGAGATGATATAGATAGAGATGATAGAGATAGAGATGATAAAGATAGAGATGATAGAGATGATAGAGATGATAGAGATGATAGAGATATAGAGATGATAGAGATAATGATAGAGATGATAGAGATAGAGATGATAGAGATAGAGATGATAGAGATGATAGAGATAGAGATGATAGAGATAGAGATGATAGAGATAGAAATGATAGAGATAGAGATGATAGAGATAGAAATGATAGAGATAGAGATAGAGATGATAGAGATAGAGATAAAGATGATAGAGATAGAGATAGAGATGATATAGATAGAGATGATAGAGATAGAGATGATAGAGATAGAGATGATAGAGATAGAGATGATAGAGATAGAGATTATAGAGATAGAGATGATAGAGAAAGAGATGATATAGAGATAGAGATGATAGAGATAGAGATAGAGATGATAGAGATAGAGATGATAGAGATAGAGATGATAGAGATAGAGATGATAGAGATAGAGATGATAGAGATAGAGATAGAGATGATAGAGATAGAGATGATAGAGATAGAGATAGAGATGATAGAGATAGAGATGATAGAGATAGAGATGATAGAGATAGAGATAGAGATGATAGAGATAGAGATAGAGATGATAGATATGATAGAGATAGAGATGATAGAGATAGAGATGATAGAGATAGAGATAGAGATGATAGAGATAGAGATGATAGAGATAGAGATGATAGAGATGATAGAGATGATAGAGATATAGAGATGATAGAGATAATGATAGAGATGATATAGATAGAGATGATAGAGATAGAGATGATAAAGATAGAGATGATAGAGATAGAGATAGAGATGTTAGAGATAGAGATAGAGATGATATAGATAGAGATGATAGAGATAGAGATGATAGAGATAGAGATGATAGAGATAGAGATGATAGAGATAGAGATAGAGATGTTAGAGATAGAGATAGAGATGATATAGATAGAGATGATAGAGATAGAGATGATAAAGATAGAGATGATAGCGATAGAGATAATAGAGATAGAGATGATAGAGATAGAGATGATAGAGATAGAGATAATAGAGATAGAGATGATAGAGATAGAGATGATAGAGATAGAGATGATAGAGATAGAGATGATAGAGATAGAGATAGAGATAGAGATGATAGAGATAGAGATGATAGAGATAGAGATGATAGAGATAGAGATTATAGAGATGATAGAGATAGAGATGATAGAGATAGAGATGATAGAGATAGAGATAGATATGATAGAGATAGAGATGATAGAGATAGAGATGATAGAGATAGAGATGATAGAGATAGAGATAGAGATGATAGAGATAGAGATAGAGATGATAGAGATGATAGAGATATAGAGATGATAGAGATAATGATAGAGATGATAGAGATAGAGATGATAGAGATAGAGATGATAGAGATAGAGATGATAGAGATAGAGATAGAGATGATAGAGATAGAGATGATAGAGATAGAGATGATAGAGATGAAAGAGATAGAGATGATAGAGATGATAGAGATAGAGATGATAGAGAAAGAGATGATAGAGATGATAGAGATGATAGAGATGATAGAGATAGAGATGATAGAGATAGAGATGATAGAGATAGAGATGATAGAGATAGAGATGATAGAGATAGAGATGATAGAGATGATAGAGATGATAGAGATAGAAAGATAGAGATAGAGATGATAGAGATAGAGATGATAGAGATAGAGATAGAGATGATAGAGATAGAGATAGAGATGATAGAGATAGAGATGATAGAGATAGAGATGATAGAGATAGAGATGATAGAGATAGAGATGATAGAGATAGAGATGATAGAGATAGAGATGATAGAGATAGAGATGATAGAGATAGAGATGATAGAGATAGAGATGATAGAGAGATGATAGAGATGATAGAGATAGAGATAGAGATGATAGAGATAGAGATGATAGAGATAGAGATGATAGAGATAGAGATGATAGAGATAGAGATGATAGAGATAGAGATAGAGATGATAGAGATAGAGATGATAGAGATAGAGATAGAGATGATAGAGATAGAGATGATAGAGATAGAGATGATAGAGATAGAGATAGAGATGATAGAGATAGAGATAGAGATGATAGATATGATAGAGATAGAGATGATAGATAGAGAAGATGATAGAGATAGAGATAGAGATTGATAGAGATAGAGATGATAGAGATAGAGATGATAGAGATGATAGAGATGATAGAGATGATAGAGATATAGAGATGATAGAGATATTGATAGAGATGATAGAGATAGAGATGATAGAGATAGAGATGATAAGAGATAGAGATGATAGAGATGATAGAGATGATAGAGATGATAGAGATATAGAGATGATAGAATGATAGAGATGATAGAGATAGAGATGATAGAGATAGAGATGATAGAGATGATAGAGATAGAGATGATAGAGATAGAGATGATAGAGATAGAGATAGAGATGATAGAGATAGAGATGATAGAGATAGAGATGATAGAGATGATAGAGATGATAGAGATATAGAGATGATAGAGATAATGATAGAGATGATAGAGATAGAGATGATAGAGATATCTCTATCATCTCTATCTCTATCATCTCTATCATTATCTCTATATCTCTATCATCTCTATCATCTCTCTATCATCATCTCTATCATCTCTATCTCTATCATCTCTATCTCTATCATCTCTATCTCTATCTCTATCATCTCTATCTCTATCATCTCTATCTCTCTATCATCTATCATCTCTCATCTCTATCATCTCTATCATTATCTCTATCATCTCTATATCTCTATCATCTCTATCATCTCTATCATCTCTATCATCTCTATCTTTATCATCTCTATCTCTATCATCTCTATCTATATCATCTCTATCATTTATCTCTATCATCTCTATATCTCTATCATCTCTATCATCTCTATCATCTCTATCATCTCTATCTCTATCATCTCTATCTCTATCATCTCTATCTCTATCTCTATCATCTCTATCTCTATCATCTCTATCTCTATCATATCTATCATCTCTATCTCTATCTCTATCATCTCTATCTCTATCTCTATCATCTCTATCTCTATCATCTCTATCTCTATCATCTCTATCTCTATCTCTATCATCTCTATCATCTCTATCTCTATCTCTATCATCTCTATCTCTATCATCTATCTCTATCATCTCTATCTCTATCATCTCTATCTCTATCATCTCTATCTCTATCTCTATCATCTCTATCTCTATATCATCTCTTTCTCTATCATCTCTATCTCTATAATCTCTATCTCTATCATCTCTATCTCTATCATCTCTATCTCTATCATCTCTATCTCTATCATCTCTATCTCTATCATCTCTATCTCTATCATCTCTATCTATCATCTCTATCTCTATCTCTATCATCTCTATCTCTATCATCTCTATCTCTATCATCTCTATCTCTATCATTTCTATCTCTATCATCTCTATCTCTATCTCTATCATCTCTATCTCTATCATCTCTATCTCTATCATCTCTATCTCTATCATCTCTATCTCTATCATCTCTATCTCTATCATCTCTATCATCTCTATCATCTCTATCATCTCTTTCTCTATCATCTCTATCTCTATCATCTCTATCATCTCTATCTCTTTCATCTCTATCATCTCTATCTCTATCATCTCTATCTCTATCATCTCTATCTCTATCTCTATCATCTCTATCTCTATCATCTCTATCTCTATCATCTCTATCTCTATCATCTCTATCATTATCTCTATCATCTCTATATCTCTATCATCTCTATCATCTCTATCTCTATCTCTATCATCTCTATCTCTATCTCTATCATCTCTATCTCTATCATCTCTATCTCTATCATCTCTATCTCTATCATATCTATCTCTATCTCTATCATCTCTATCTCTATCATCTCTATCTCTATCATCTCTATAATCTCTATCTCTATCATCTCTATCTCTATCATCTCTATCTCTATCATCTCTATCTCTATCTCTATCTCTATCATCTCTATCTCTATCATCTCTATCTCTATCATCTCTATCTCTATCATCTCTATCTCTATTATCTCTATCTCTATCATCTCTATCTCTATCATCTCTATCTCTATTATCTCTATCGCTATCATCTCTATCTTTATCATCTCTATCTCTATCATCTCTATCTATATCATCTCTATCTCTATCTCTAACATCTCTATCTCTATCTCTATCATCTCTATCTCTATCATCTCTATCTCTATCATCTCTATCTCTATCATCTCTATCTATATCATCTCTATCTCTATCTCTAACATCTCTATCTCTATCTCTATCATCTCTATCTTTATCATCTCTATCTCTATCATCTCTATCTATATCATCTCTATCATTATCTCTATCATCTCTATATCTCTATCATCTCTATCTCTATCATCTCTATCTCTATCATCTCTATCTCTATCATCTCTATCTCTATCTCTATCATCTCTATCTCTATCATCTCTATCTCTATCATATCTATCATCTCTATCTCTATCTCTATCATCTCTATCTCTATCTCTATCATCTCTATCTCTATCATCTCTATCTCTATCATCTCTATCTCTATCTCTATCATCTCTATCTCTATCATCTCTATCTCTATCTCTATCATCTCTATCTCTATCATCTCTATCTCTATCATCTCTATCTCTATCATCTCTATCTCTATCATCTCTATCTCTATCTCTATCATCTCTATCTCTATATCATCTCTTTCTCTATCATCTCTATCTCTATAATCTCTATCTCTATCATCTCTATCTCTATCATCTCTATCTCTATCATCTCTATCTCTATCATCTCTATCTATATCATCTCTATCTCTATCTCTATCATCTTTATCTCTATCTCTATCATCTCTATCTCTATCTCTATCATTTCTATCTCTATCATCTCTATCTCTATCATTTCTATCTCTATCATCTCTATCTCTATCATCTCTATCTCTATCATCTCTATCATCTCTATCTCTATCATCTCTATCTCTATCATCTCTATCATTATCTCTATCATCTCTATATCTCTATCATCTCTATCATCTCTATCATCTCTATCATCTCTATCTTTATCATCTCTATCTCTATCATCTCTATCTATATCATCTCTATCATTATCTCTATCATCTCTATATCTCTATCATCTCTATCATCTCTATCATCTCTATCATCTCTATCTCTATCATCTCTATCTCTATCATCTCTATCTCTATCTCTATCATCTCTATCTCTATCATCTCTATCTCTATCATATCTATCATCTCTATCTCTATCTCTATCATCTCTATCTCTATCTCTATCATCTCTATCTCTATCATCTCTATCTCTATCATCTCTATCTCTATCTCTATCATCTCTATCTCTATCATCTCTATCTCTATCTCTATCATCTCTATCTCTATCATCTCTATCTCTATCATCTCTATCTCTATCATCTCTATCTCTATCATCTCTATCTCTATCTCTATCATCTCTATCTCTATATCATCTCTTTCTCTATCATCTCTATCTCTATAATCTCTATCTCTATCATCTCTATCTCTATCATCTCTATCTCTATCATCTCTATCTCTATCATCTCTATCTCTATCATCTCTATCTCTATCATCTCTATCTATATCATCTCTATCTCTATCTCTATCATCTCTATCTCTATCTCTATCATCTCTATCTCTATCATCTCTATCTCTATCATTTCTATCTCTATCATCTCTATCTCTATCTCTATCATCTCTATCTCTATCATCTCTATCTCTATCATCTCTATCTCTATCATCTCTATCTCTATCATCTCTATCTCTATCATCTCTATCATCTCTATCATCTCTATCATCTCTATCTCTATCATCTCTATCTCTATCATCTCTATCATCTCTATCTCTTCATCTCTATCTCTATCTCTATCATCTCTATCTCTATCATCTCTATCTCTATCTCTATCATCTCTATCTCTATCATCTCTATCTCTATCATCTCTATCTCTATCATCTCTATCATTATCTCTATCATCCTCTATCATCTCTATCATCTCTATCTCTATCTCTATCATCTCTATCTCTATCTCTATCATCTCTATCTCTATCATCTCTATCTCTATCATCTCTATCTCTATCATATCTATCTCTATCTCTATCATCTCTATCTCTATCATCTCTATCTCTATCATCTCTATAATCTCTATCTCTATCATCTCTATCTCTATCATCTCTATCTCTATCATCTCTATCTCTATCTCTATCTCTATCATCTCTATCTCTATCATCTCTATCTCTATCATCTCTATCTCTATTATCTCTATCTCTATCATCTCTATCTCTATCATCTCTATCTCTATTATCTCTATCGCTATCATCTCTATCTTTATCATCTCTATCTCTATCATCTCTATCTATATCATCTCTATCTCTATCTCTAACATCTCTATCTCTATCTCTATCATCTCTATCTCTATCATCTCTATCTCTATCATCTCTATCTCTATCATCTCTATCTATATCATCTCTATCTCTATCTCTAACATCTCTATCTCTATCTCTATCATCTCTATCTTTATCATCTCTATCTCTATCTCTATCTATATCATCTCTATCATTATCTCTATCATCTCTATATCTCTATCATCTCTATCATCTCTATCATCTCTATCTCTATCATCTCTATCTCTATCATCTCTATCTCTATCTCTATCATCTCTATCTCTATCATCTCTATCTCTATCATATCTATCATCTCTATCTCTATCTCTATCATCTCTATCTCTATCTCTATCATCTCTATCTCTATCATCTCTATCTCTATCATCTCTATCTCTATCTCTATCATCTCTATCTCTATCATCTCTATCTCTATCTCTATCATCTCTATCTCTATCATCTCTATCTCTATCATCTCTATCTCTATCATCTCTATCTCTATCATCTCTATCTCTATCTCTATCATCTCTATCTCTATATCATCTCTTTCTCTATCATCTCTATCTCTATAATCTCTATCTCTATCATCTCTATCTCTATCATCTCTATCTCTATCATCTCTATCTCTATCATCTCTATCTATATCATCTCTATCTCTATCTCTATCATCTTTATCTCTATCTCTATCATCTCTATCTCTATCTCTATCATTTCTATCTCTATCATCTCTATCTCTATCTCTATCATCTCTATCTCTATCATCTCTATCTCTATCATCTCTATCTCTATCATCTCTATCTCTATCATCTCTATCATCTCTATCTCTATCATCTCTATCATCTCTATCATCTCTATCATCTCTTTCTCTATCATCTCTATCTCTATCATCTCTATCATCTCTATCTCTTTCATCTCTATCATCTCTATCTCTATCATCTCTATCTCTATCTCTATCATCTCTATCTCTATCTCTATCATCTCTATCTCTATCATCTCTATCTCTATCATCTCTATCTCTATCATCTCTATCATTATCTCTATCATCTCTATATCTCTATCATCTCTATCATCTCTATCTCTATCTCTATCATCTCTATCTCTATCTCTATCATCTCTATCTCTATCATCTCTATCTCTATCATCTCTATCTCTATCATATCTATCTCTATCTCTATCATCTCTATCTCTATCATCTCTATCTCTATCATCTCTATAATCTCTATCTCTATCTCTATCATCTCTATCTCTATCATCTCTATCTCTATCATCTCTATCTCTATCTCTATCTCTATCATCTCTATCTCTATCATCTCTATCTCTATCATCTCTATCTCTATCATCTCTATCTCTATTATCTCTATCTCTATCATCTCTATCTCTATCATCTCTATCTCTATTATCTCTATCTCTATCATCTCTATCTTTATCATCTCTATCTCTATCATCTCTATCTATATCATCTCTATCTCTATCTCTACATCTCTATCTCTATCTCTATCATCTCTATCTCTATCATCTCTATCTCTATCATCTCTATCTCTATCATCTCTATCTCTATCATCTCTATCTCTATCATCTCTATCTCTATCTCTAACATCTCTATCTCTATCTCTATCATCTCTATCTCTATCATCTCTATCTCTATCATCTCTTTCTCTATCATCTCTATCTCTATCATCTCTATCTCTATCATCTCTATCTTTATCATCTCTATCTCTATCATCTCTATCTATATCATCTCTATCATTATCTCTATCATCTCTATATCTCTATCATCTCTATCATCTCTATCTCTATCATCTCTATCTCTATCATCTCTATCTCTATCATCTCTATCTCTATCATCTCTATCTCTATCATCTCTATTTCTATCTCTATCATCTCTATCTCTATCATATCTATCATCTCTATCTCTATCACTATCATCTCTATCTCTATCTCTATCATCTCTATCTCTATCATCTCTATCTCTATCATCTCTATCTCTATCTCTATCATCTCTATCTCTATCATCTCTATCTCTATCTCTATCATCTCTATCTCTATCATCTCTATCTCTATCATCTCTATCTCTATCATCTCTATCATCTCTTTCTCTATCATCTCTATCTCTATCATCTCTATCATCTCTATCTCTTTCATCTCTATCATCTCTATCTCTATCATCTCTATCTCTATCTCTATCATCTCTATCTCTATCTCTATCATCTCTATCTCTATCATCTCTATCTCTATCATCTCTATCTATATCATCTCTATCTCTATCTCTAACATCTCTATCTCTATCTCTATCATCTCTATCTTTATCATCTCTATCTCTATCATCTCTATCTATATCATCTCTATCATTATCTCTATCATCTCTATATCTCTATCATCTCTATCATCTCTATCATCTCTATCTCTATCATCTCTATCTCTATCATCTCTATCTCTATCTCTATCATCTCTATCTCTATCATCTCTATCTCTATCATATCTATCATCTCTATCTCTATCTCTATCATCTCTATCTCTATCTCTATCATCTCTATCTCTATCATCTCTATCTCTATCATCTCTATCTCTATCTCTATCATCTCTATCTCTATCATCTCTATCTCTATCTCTATCATCTCTATCTCTATCATCTCTATCTCTATCATCTCTATCTCTATCATCTCTATCTCTATCATCTCTATCTCTATCTCTATCATCATCTCTATCTCTATATCATCTCTTTCTCTATCATCTCTATCTCTATAATCTCTATCTCTATCATCTCTATCTCTATCATCTCTATCTCTATCATCTCTTTCTCTATCATCTCTATCTATATCATCTCTATCTCTATCTCTATCATCTTTATCTCTATCTCTATCATCTCTATCTCTATCATTTCTATCTCTATCATCTCTATCTCTATCTCTATCATCTCTATCTCTATCATCTCTATCTCTATCATCTCTATCTCTATCATCTCTATCTCTATCATCTCTATCATCTCTATCTCTATCATCTCTATCATCTCTATCATCTCTATCATCTCTTTCTCTATCATCTCTATCTCTATCATCTCTATCATCTCTATCTCTTTCATCTCTATCATCTCTATCTCTATCATCTCTATCTCTATCTCTATCATCTCTATCTCTATCTCTATCATCTCTATCTCTATCATCTCTATCTCTATCATCTCTATCTCTATCATCTCTATCATTATCTCTATCATCTCTATATCTCTATCATCTCTATCATCTCTATCTCTATCTCTATCATCTCTATCTCTATCTCTATCATCTCTATCTCTATCATCTCTATCTCTATCATCTCTATCTCTATCATATCTATCTCTATCTCTATCATCTCTATCTCTATCATCTCTATCTCTATCATCTCTATAATCTCTAATCTCTATCTCTATCATCTCTATCTCTATCATCTCTATCTCTATCATCTCCATCTCTATCTCTATCTCTATCATCTCTATCTCTATCATCTCTATCTCTATCATCTCTATCTCTATTATCTCTATCTCTATCATCTCTATCTCTATCATCTCTATCTCTATTATCTCTATCTCTATCATCTCTATCTTTATCATCTCTATCTCTATCATCTCTATCTATATCATCTCTATCTCTATCTCTAACATCTCTATCTCTATCTCTATCATCTCTATCTCTATCATCTCTATCTCTATCATCTCTATCTCTATCATCTCTATCTCTATCATCTCTATCTAAATCATCTCTATCTCTATCTCAACATCTCTATCTCTATCTCTATCATCTCTATCTCTATCATCTCTATCTCTATCATCTCTTTCTCTATCATCTCTATCTCTATCATCTCTATCTCTATCATCACTATCATCTCTATCTCTATCATCTCTATCTATATCATCTCTATCATTATCTCTATCATCTCTATATCTCTATCATCTCTATCATCTCTATCTCTATCATCTCTATCTCTATCATCTCTATCTCTATCATCTCTATCTCTATCATCTCTATCTCTATCATCTCTATTTCTATCTCTATCATCTCTATCTCTATCATCTCTATCTCTATCATATCTATCATCTCTTTCTCTATCACTATCATCTCTATCTCTATCTCTATCATCTCTATCTCTATCATCTCTATCTCTATCATCTCTATCTCTATCTCTATCATCTCTATCTCTATCATCTCTATCTCTATCTCTATCATCTCTATCTCTATCATCTCTATCTCTATCATCTCTATCTCTATCATCTCTATCATCTCTTTCTCTATCATCTCTATCTCTATCATCTCTATCATCTCTATCTCTTTCATCTCTATCATCTCAATCTCTATCATCTCTATCTCTATCTCTATCATCTCTATCTCTATCTCTATCATCTCTATCTCTATCATCTCTATCTCTATCATCTCTATCTCTATCATCTCTATCATTATCTCTATCATCTCTATATCTCTATCATCTCTATCATCTCTATCTCTATCTCTATCATCTCTATCTCTATCTCTATCATCTCTATCTCTATCATATCTATCTCTATCTCTATCATCTCTATCTCTATCATCTCTATCTCTATCATCTATAATCTCTATCTCTATCATCTCTATCTCTATCATCTCTGTCTCTATCATCTCTATCTCTATCATCTCTATCTCTATCATCTCTATCATCTCTATCATCTCTATCATCTCTTTCTCTATCATCTCTATCTCTATCATCTCTATCATCTCTATCTCTTTCATCTCTATCATCTCTATCTCTATCATCTCTATCTCTATCATCTCTATCTCTATCTCTATCATCTCTATCTCTATCTCTATCATCTCTATCTCTATCATCTCTATCTCTATCATCTCTATCTCTATCATATCTATCTCTATCTCTATCATCTCTATCTCTATCATCTCTATCTCTATCATCTCTATAATCTCTATCTCTATAATCTCTATCTCTATCATCTCTATCTCTATCATCTCTATCTCTATCATCTCTATCTCTATCTCTATCATCTCTATCTCTATCATCTCTATCTCTATCATCTCTATCTCTATCATCTCTATCTCTATTATCTCTATCTCTATCATCTCTATCTCTATCATCTCTATCTCTATCTCTAACATCTCTATCTCTATCTCTATCATCTCTATCTCTATCATCTCTATCTCTATCATCTCTATCTCTATCATCTCTATCTCTATCATCTCTATCTATATCATCTCTATCTCTATCTCTAACATCTCTATCTCTATCATCTCTATCTCTATCATCTCTATCATCTCTATCTCTATCATCTCTATCTCTATCATCTCTATCATTATCTCTATCATCTCTATATCTCTATCATCTCTATCATCTCTATCATCTCTATCTCTATCATCTCTATCTCTATCATCTCTATCTCTATCTCTATCATCTCTATCTCTATCATCTCTATCTCTATCATCTCTATCATCTCTATCTCTATCATCTCTATCTCTATCATCTCTATCATTATCTCTATCATCTCTATATCTCTATCATCTCTATCATCTCTATCATCTCTATCTTTATCATCTCTATCTCTATCATCTCTATCTATATCATCTCTATCATTATCTCTATCATCTCTATATCTCTATCATCTCTATCATCTCTATCATCTCTATCATCTCTATCTCTATCATCTCTATCTCTATCATCTCTATCTCTATCTCTATCATCTCTATCTCTATCATCTCTATCTCTATCATATCTATCATCTCTATCTCTATCTCTATCATCTCTATCTCTATCTCTATCATCTCTATCTCTATCATCTCTATCTCTATCATCTCTATCTCTATCTCTATCATCTCTATCTCTATCATCTCTATCTCTATCTCTATCATCTCTATCTCTATCATCTCTATCTCTATCATCTCTATCTCTATCATCTCTATCTCTATCATCTCTATCTCTATCTCTATCATCTCTATCTCTATATCATCTCTTTCTCTATCATCTCTATCTCTATAATCTCCATCTCTATCATCTCTATCTCTATCATCTCTATCTCTATCATCTCTATCTCTATCATCTCTATCTCTATCATCTCTATCTCTATCATCTCTATCTATATCATCTCTATCTCTATCTCTATCATCTCTATCTCTATCTCTATCATCTCTATCTCTATCATCTCTATCTCTATCATTTCTATCTCTATCATCTCTATCTCTATCTCTATCATCTCTATCTCTATCATCTCTATCTCTATCATCTCTATCTCTATCATCTCTATCTCTATCATCTCTATCATCTCTATCATCTCTATCATCTCTTTCTCTATCATCTCTATCTCTATCATCTCTATCATCTCTATCTCTTTCATCTCTATCATCTCTATCTCTATCATCTCTATCTCTATCATCTCTATCTCTATCTCTATCATCTCTATCTCTATCATCTCTATCTCTATCATCTCTATCTCTATCATCTCTATCATTATCTCTATCATCTCTATATCTCAATCATCTCTACATCTCTATCTCTATCTCTATCATCTCTATCTCTATCTCAATCATCTCTATCTCTATCATCTCTATCTCTATCATCTCTATCTCTATCATATCTATCTCTATCTCTATCATCTCTATCTCTATCACTCTATCTCTATCATCTCTATAATCTCTATCTCTATCATCTCTATCTCTATCATCTCTATCTCTATCATCTCTATCTCTATCTCTATCTCTATCATCTCTATCTCTATCATCTCTATCTCTATCATCTCTATCTCTATCATCTCTATCTCTATTATCTCTATCTCTATCATCTCTATCTCTATCATCTCTATCTCTATTATCTCTATCGCTATCATCTCTATCTTTATCATCTCTATCTCTATCATCTCTATCTATATCATCTCTATCTCTATCTCTAACATCTCTATCTCTATCTCTATCATCTCTATCTCTATCATCTCTATCTCTATCATCTCTATCTCTATCATCTCTATCTATATCATCTCTATCTCTATCTCTAACATCTCTATCTCTATCTCTATCATCTCTATCTTTATCATCTCTATCTCTATCATCTCTATCTATATCATCTCTATCATTATCTCTATCATCTCTATATCTCTATCATCTCTATCATCTCTATCATCTCTATCTCTATCATCTCTATCTCTATCCACTCTACTCTCTATCTCTATCATCTCTATCTCTATCATCTCTATCTCTATCATATCTATCATCTCTATCTCTATCTCTATCATCCTCTCTATCTCTATCATCTCTATCTCTATCATCTCTATCTCTATCATCTCTATCTCTATCTCTATCATCTCTATCTCTATCATCTCTATCTCTATCTCTATCATCTCTATCTCTATCATCTCTATCTCTATCATCTCTATCTCTATCATCTCTATCTCTATCATCTCTATCTCTATCTCTATCATCTCTATCTCTATATCATCTCTTTCTCTATCATCTCTATCTCTATAATCTCTATCTCTATCATCTCTATCTCTATCATCTCTATCTCTATCATCTCTATCTCTATCATCTCTATCTATATCATCTCTATCTCTATCTCTATCATCTTTATCTCTATCTCTATCATCTCTATCTCTATCTCTATCATTTCTATCTCTATCATCTCTATCTCTATCTCTATCATCTCTATCTCTATCATCTCTATCTCTATCATCTCTATCTCTATCATCTCTATCTCTATCATCTCTATCATCTCTATCTCTATCATCTCTATCATCTCTATCATCTCTATCATCTCTTTCTCTATCATCTCTATCTCTATCATCTCTATCATCTCTATCTCTTTCATCTCTATCATCTCTATCTCTATCATCTCTATCTCTATCTCTATCATCTCTATCTCTATCTCTATCATCTCTATCTCTATCATCTCTATCTCTATCATCTCTATCTCTATCATCTCTATCATTATCTCTATCATCTCTATATCTCTATCATCTCTATCATCTCTATCTCTATCTCTATCATCTCTATCTCTATCTCTATCATCTCTATCTCTATCATCTCTATCTCTATCATCTCTATCTCTATCATATCTATCTCTATCTCTATCATCTCTATCTCTATCATCTCTATCTCTATCATCTCTATAATCTCTATCTCTATCTCTATCATCTCTATCTCTATCATCTCTATCTCTATCATCTCTATCTCTATCTCTATCTCTATCATCTCTATCTCTATCATCTCTATCTCTATCATCTCTATCTCTATCATCTCTATCTCTATTATCTCTATCTCTATCATCTCTATCTCTATCATCTCTATCTCTATTATCTCTATCTCTATCATCTCTATCTTTATCATCTCTATCTCTATCATCTCTATCTATATCATCTCTATCTCTATCTCTAACATCTCAATCTCTATCTCTATCATCTCTATCTCTATCATCTCTATCTCTATCATCTCTATCTCTATCATCTCTATCTCTATCATCTCTATCTCTATCATCTCTATCTCTATCTCTAACATCTCTATCTCTATCTCTATCATCTCTATCTCTATCATCTCTATCTCTATCATCTCTTTCTCTATCATCTCTATCTCTATCATCTCTATCTCTATCATCTCTATCTTTATCATCTCTATCTCTATCATCTCTATCTATATCATCTCTATCATTATCTCTATCATCTCTATATCTCTATCATCTCTATCATCTCTATCTCTATCATCTCTATCTCTATCATCTCTATCTCTATCATCTCTATCTCTATCATCTCTATCTCTATCATCTCTATTTCTATCTCTATCATCTCTATCTCTATCATATCTATCATCTCTATCTCCATCACTATCATCTCTATCTCTATCTCTATCATCTCTATCTCTATCATCTCTATCTCTATCATCTCTATCTCTATCTCTATCATCTCTATCTCTATCATCTCTATCTCTATCTCTATCATCTCTATCTCTATCATCTCTATCTCTATCATCTCTATCTCTATCATCTCTATCATCTCTTTCTCTATCATCTCTATCTCTATCATCTCTATCATCTCTATCTCTTTCATCTCTATCATCTCTATCTCTATCATCTCTATCTCTATCTCTATCATCTCTATCTCTATCTCTATCATCTCTATCTCTATCATCTCTATCTCTATCATCTCTATCTATATCATCTCTATCTCTATCTCTAACATCTCTATCTCTATCTCTATCATCTCTATCTTTATCATCTCTATCTCTATCATCTCTATCTATATCATCTCTATCATTATCTCTATCATCTCTATATCTCTATCATCTCTATCATCTCTATCATCTCTATCTCTATCATCTCTATCTCTATCATCTCTATCTCTATCTCTATCATCTCTATCTCTATCATCTCTATCTCTATCATATCTATCATCTCTATCTCTATCTCTATCATCTCTATCTCTATCTCTATCATCTCTATCTCTATCATCTCTATCTCTATCATCTCTATCTCTATCTCTATCATCTCTATCTCTATCATCTCTATCTCTATCTCTATCATCTCTATCTCTATCATCTCTATCTCTATCATCTCTATCTCTATCATCTCTATCTCTATCATCTCTATCTCTATCTCTATCATCTCTATCTCTATATCATCTCTTTCTCTATCATCTCTATCTCTATAATCTCTATCTCTATCATCTCTATCTCTATCATCTCTATCTCTATCATCTCTATCTCTATCATCTCTATCTATATCATCTCTATCTCTATCTCTATCATCTTTATCTCTATCTCTATCATCTCTATCTCTATCATTTCTATCTCTATCATCTCTATCTCTATCCTCTATCATCTCTATCTCTATCATCTCTATCTCTATCATCTCTATCTCTATCATCTCTATCTCTATCATCTCTATCATCTCTATCTCTATCATCTCTATCATCTCTATCATCTCTTTCTCTATCATCTCTATCTCTATCATCTCTATCATCTCTATCTCTTTCATCTCTATCATCTCTATCTCTATCATCTCTATCTCTATCTCTATCATCTCTATCTCTATCTCTATCATCTCTATCTCTATCATCTCTATCTCTATCATCTCTATCTCTATCATCTCTATCATTATCTCTATCATCTCTATATCTCTATCATCTCTATCATCTCTATCTCTATCTCTATCATCTCTATCTCTATCTCTATCATCTCTATCTCTATCA